>NC_142038.1:67596609-67901609 GCF_982192425.1 Myodes glareolus
CCTCTTCTCCTATCCTCCCATCTCCTCCCCTCTCCTCTCTTTCCATCGCTTCCCCCTTTCTCACCTCTTCTCTCCTCTCCTACCCTACTGTCCTCTCACCTCTCTTCTCCTCTACCTTTCTCTCTTCTCCCCTTCCCCTTCCTCTCACCTCTTCTTTCCTTTTCTCTTCTCCCCTTCCCTCTCCGCTCCCACATCTCTTTCTCTCCCACCATCATGTATTTGTGTATGCAACTTGGCTCTTTAGAATTGGGAACACAGCAGGTCCTGACATCTCTTTGTGTGCGTGTTCGATTAGGATATAGCAGAGAATATAACTAACTTAATCTGATCTGTGTCCATGTATGTGTATGTGAAACTTTGCCTTTAGAGGTGAAAAGGCAGAAACTGTCAGCATATCATCTTTTGTCTGTCTTCCTGTGTGTTTGTGTATGTGTTGTATGTTCTTTAACCTAGTTAAGAATTTTGGCACAGGAGAATCTTAACACATTAAAATGTCCTCGTAAGTGCAGTAAGGTGGACAGACATGCTGACAGTTCCTGCCATTTTCCTCTCCACAGGCAAAGCCTTATTTACATGGATAGATAACCAGATCCAGCTAGTTATAGCCTCCCGTATAGCCAAATCTACAAACAGAAAAAGAGATATAAGGGCATCTGGGTCCCCAATCCTGAACACCCAAATTAGACACAGAAATACATGCTGGAAAGAGAGAGAGAGTGAGTGAGAGAGCGATATTGAGAGAGAGAGCTAGAATGAGAGAGAGAGAGAGAGAGAGAGAGAGAGAGGAGAGAGGGAGGGAGGGAGGGAGGGAGAGAGCATACTAAGCTATTTATGTTTGATGTGTATGCAAGATTTCTCTGTGAGGTTATAACATGAAGAATCTGATAAATTCTGGTGCTTTCATGCATGTGTCTGTGCGTGAGTGTGTAGGTGTGTGTGGTGGTTTGTCTGTGTGTGTGTGTGTGTGTGTGTGTGTGTGTGAAAAAGAGAAAGAGAGAGAGAGAGGATACGAAGCTATTTATGTTTGATGTGTGTGCAATATTTCTCTGTGAGGGTATAACATGAAGAATCTAATAAAGAGGGTGTTTCATGCATGTGTGTGTGTGTGTGTGTAAGAGAGAGAGAGAGAGAGAGAGAGAGCATACGAAGCTATTCATGTTTGATGTGTGTGCAATATTTCTCTGTGAGGGTTTAACATGAAGAATCTGATAAAGAATGTGTTTTCATGCATGTGTGTGTGCGTGAGTGTGTGTGTGTGTAAGAGAGAGAGAGAGAGAGAGAGAGAGAGAGAGAGAGAGAGAACATACTAAGCTATTTATGTTTGATGTGTGCGCAATATTTCTCTGTGAGGGTATAACATGAAGAATCTGATAAAGACTGGTGCTTTCATGCATGTGACTGTGCGTGAGTGTGTAGGTGTGTGTGGCGGTTTGTCTGTGTGTGTGTGTGAGAGAAAGAGAGAGAGAGATAGAGATAGAGAGAGAGCATACGAAGCTATTTATGTTTGATGTGTGTGCAATATTTCTCTGTGAGGGTATAACATGAAGAATCTGATAAAGAGGGTGTTTCATGCATGTGTGTGTGTTTCTGTGTGTGTGTGTGTGTGTAAGAGAGAGATAGAGAGAGAGAGAGAGAGAGAGAGAGAGAGAGCATACGAAGCTATTTATGTTTGATGTGTGTGCAATATTTCTCTATTAGGGTGTAACATGAAGAATCTGATAAAGAGGGTGTTTTCATGCATGTGTGTGTGTGTGTGTGTGTGTGTATGTGTGTGTGTGTGTGTGTGTGTGTGTGTGAGAGAGAGAGAGAGAGAGAGAGAGAGAGAGAGCATACTAAGCTATTTATGCTTGATGTTTGTGCAATATTTCTCTATTAGGGTATAACATGAAGAATCTGATAAAGACTGGTGCTTTCATGCATGGGTCTGTGCGTGAGTGTGTAGGTGTGTGTGGCGGTTAGTCTGTGTGTGTGTGTGTGAGAAAGAGAGAGAGAGATAGAGAGAGAGAGAGAGCATACGAAGCTATTTATGTTTGATGTGTGTGCAATATTTCTCTGTGAGGGTAAAACATGAAGAATCTGTGAAAGAGGGTGTTTCATGCATGTGTGTGTGTTTCTCTCTGTGTGTGTGTGTGTGTGTGTGTAAGAGAGAGATAGAGAGAGAGATAGCATACGAAGCTATTTATGTTTGATGTGTGTGCAATATTTCTCTGTGAGGGTGTAGCATGAAGAATCTGATAAAGAGGGTGTTTTCATGCTTGTGTGTATGTTTCTGTGGGGGGGTGGGTATGGGGGGGAGAGAGAGAAAGAGAAAGAGAGAGAGGGCATACTAAGCTATTTATGATTGATGTGTATGCAAGATTTCTCTGTGAGGTTATAACATGAAGAATCTGATAAAGACTGGTGCATGTGTCTGTGCGTGAGTGTGTAGGTGTGTGTGGCGGTTGGTCTGTGTGTGTGTGTGTGTGTGAGAGAGAGAGAGAGAAAGAGAGAGAGAGAGAGAACACTAAGCCATGCCTTTTTATGTTTAAACAAGGTTTCTCTATGAGGGTATAACGTGAAGAATCTGATAAAGACTGTTGTTTTCATGCATGTCTGAGTGCGTGTATGTGTGTGTGTGTGTGTGAGTGTGTGTGTGTGTGAGTGTGTGTGTGTGTATGTGTGTGTGAGAGAGAGAGAGAGAAAGAGAAAGAGAGATTGAGAGAGAGACAGAAAACACTAAGCTATACATTTTTTTATGTGTATTCAAAATTTCTCTATGAGGGTATAACATGAAAAATCTGATAAAGACTGGTGTTTTCATGCATGTGTGCTTCCATGCAAGCGTGTGGTGCATGTATTTTGTTGATGTGTGCTTTAGGTTTTAGGTAGGAAAAACCTCACATTACCCATTACCACCCATGTGTCTGCTGTGTCAGTGCATATAGTAGAGGGGATTCTGAGAAGTATCTTGTTCCAATTCATGTGTTGTGTGGTGGTGGACATACCAGTTGCCAGATCTTGCACAGTATGACACTTAGCCCTGTATTCAAGACTTTAGTTTTAAAGAAATGTTAAATGTTTCTATTGTTCCAAGGTTCTTGTGTTTCCCTACTCTCCTCCCCTCTAAATCCCTCCCCTCCCCTCTTCTCTCCTCCCATCTCCCTCCCTCGCATCCCCTCTCTTCCTCTCACCCCACTTCTTCACTCACATCTTCCCTTCTAGTCCCTTTTCCTCCTCTTCCCTCTCCTCCCATCTCCTTTCCTCTGCTCCTCTCTCCTTACTTCTCCACTCACATCTCCCCCTCTCTACTCCCCACTTCTATCCAATCCTCTCCTCCCCTCTCTTCCCCTCCTCTCTCCTCTTCTCCATATACTGTCTCCTATCCTCTCCTCCCCTTTTCTTCCCTCCCCTCTTCTCCATCTACTTTCTTATTCCCCTCCTCCCTTCACCTCCCCTCTCCCTCCCTGTCCTGTCTGCTCCTCCCAAGCCACTCTCATCCTCTCTCCTTTTCTTGCCTCTCCTTTCCACCCTTCTCCCCTTTCCTCTACTCTCATCTCTTCTCTTCCCCTCCCTTCCACTCTAATCTCTTCCACTCTCCTCCCCTCTCCTTTACTCCCCTCTGCTCTCCTCCCCTCTCTTGCTCTCAACTTTCCTCTCTCTCCTCTCCTCTTACCTCTCCTCTCCTCTTCTCTCCTCTCCTCTTTTCTCCTCTCCTCTCTCTTCCCCCACATTTCTTTCTCTCTCCCACCAACATGTGTTTGTGTGTGTAACTTGGCTCTTCAGAGTTGGGAACACAGCAGGTCCTGAATATCTTTGTGTGTGTGTGTTGGGTTTGGAAATAGCAGAGGATATAACTAACTTAATCTGATCTGTGTCCATGTATGTGTGTAGGAAGCTTTGCCTTTGGAGGCAAAAAAGTCAGGAGATTTCAGGTAGCATATCATCTTTTGTATGTATTTCTCTCTCTCTCTCTCTCTCTCTCTCTCTCTCTCTCTCTCTCTCTCTCTCTGTGTGTGTGTGTGTGTGTGTGGTGTTCTTTTACCTAGTAAGGAATATTGGCACAGGAGAATCTTACCACATTGAAATGTCAATGTAAGAGCAGTGATGTGGGGGGACATGCTGTCAGTTTCTGCCATTTTCCTCTTCATAGGCAATGGATAGATAGCAGATTCAGCTAATTATAGCCTCCCATATAATGTAATCCATAGTCAGACAAATAGATGTAAAGGTTGTCTGGGACCCCAGTCCTGAATATCCAAATTAAATACACAAACACATGTAGGCGAGAGAGAAGAGAAAAAGAGAGGAGATAGAGAGAGAGGGAGAGAGAGAGAGAAAGAGAGAGAGAGAGAGAGGGAGGGAGGGAGGGAGGGAGGGAGGGAGGGAGAGAGAGAGAGGGAGAGAGAGAGAGAGGGAGAGAGAGAGAGAGATTGAGTTCCTATATGTGGGGCTTTGGATGTATGGCAGAGGATACAAAGAAGCCATGACATCTAGCCCCATGTTTATTCTCACAGTGTTAAGGCCTTAGTTGGTTTTATTTTCAAGTGTACTTATCAGGAACTGATATCCAGCCATAGCTGACTTTCAGGGTAGTTCAGGAAATATTTAGAAGAAATAGTCACTACCAATTTATGTGAGATTTATGTGTATTGTGTGTATGTAAGATTTCTCTATGACAGGATAACATGAATAATCTGATATGTATTGGTGTTTTCAGGCATGTGTATGTGTGTGCATGAATACAAGTGTCTGTGTGTGTGTGTGTGTGTGTTTGTGACTGTGTGCATGTGTGTGATGCATGCATGTGTCGATGTGTGCTTTAATTGAAGTAGATAGGAAATACCTCACATTACCTATCACCACCCATGTGGTCTACTGTGTCAGTGGCTAGAGAAGAAGGGATTCTGAAAAGTATCTTGTTTCAAATCATGTATTGGGTGGTGGTGGACATAACAGTTGGCAGATCTTGCATAGCATGACACTTAGCCCTGTGTGGAAGACTTTACTTTTAAGGAAGTGGTAAATGTAGCAGAACCCGGCATCAGGATCTGGCCTATGTCTGGGGGGCCTTGACTATGGGTGAGAGCATACCTTCTGGACCTGACACGAAGATTTCTTTCTCTTGTTTCAACATTCTTTTGTTTCCTTCCTCTCTTCCCCTCTCCTCCCCTCTCCTCTTCTCCCCTTTTGTCCCTTCCCATCCCCTTTCCTCCCTTCTCCTCAACTCACATCTCCCTCTTCTCCTCCCCTCTCTTCCCCTCCCATCTCCTCTCCTCTCCTCCCATTTTCTTCCCCATTTACCCTCACCTCTGCTACTCACTCTTCCCTTCCCCTCTCTTTTTCTGCTCTCTCCACCCTTTTCCTCTCTTCTCTTTTTACTATCTCCTCTCTTCCCCTCTCCACCACTCTCCTTTCTTCCCCTCTTCTCTCCTCTCCTTTCCTCCCCTCCTCTCTCCTCCCCTTCACTTTCCTTTCCTCTCTTCTTGTCCCCTGCTCTCCACTTGTCATCTCTTTCACTCTCCTCTCTTGTTTCCTCTCCTCTCTCATTTCCTCCACTCCCCTCCCCTCTCCTCTCCTACCTTCGCTTCCCCTCTCTTCACCTAACAAGTGTATAAGATCTTACTGGGAGAGAATTTCCCATCATGGTCTGGCAGCTGTCAATGTAGTGTAGGAGGTCAAACAGGACCCATTATCTAGTTGTGGGTGTGTGGTCACAGGGCTGGTATTATGTGCAATGTGTTTGATGAATTACACCATATGTCAGAGAGAAGAGAGGAAGAATGGGGAGTCAAGCCAAGCACCATATCTCCTGAGTGTATGTTAGTATATAGATGACCTGGTAGCAATCAAGTTGTCAAAATGCATGTGGCAATAGGTTGGCAGTGTGGGATGTGATGTCCATGAGAGCCTGCCATGTTAGTGTGTGTTTTAGCCATTTAGGGTGTCGGCCATGCATGGTAGCTTGCTGTACATGTGTGGAGCTGTGGGGTGATGTTTGCATTTCAGGTCAGTCAGCAAGGCTTGTAATACTGTTATGAGTTTTCAAATACACAGCAGGTCAGATGTCCAGAAGGTGTGTTTAGGTAGATGTGATGTGGTGTCCAGTGTGTCCTGATACTTCCAGTGTTGTATGTGGTGTTGGGTGTGATATTCAAGAGGGCCTGACACGTACTGGTGTATATGAATCTTCAGAGATCTGAGGGTGTCAATTGGGCCCCCAAACTACTAGTACATTTCATTACAATGAAAAGAGAATGTCCTGTAAGCCCTGATAAGTAGCTGTTAAAGTGGGACTGTGTGGGTGATATGCAGGATCCAGTCCAAGGAAGACACGCGAAGAATGCATGAGGGTTTGTGCAGAAAGGCTTGATACCTAAAAGTTGGTGTTAGGTTTGGTAGGAAGCTTCGAATGTACCAATACTTAGAAATGCATTCTAGTCTCTGTGTGTGCTGTGTTTGTTTCTCCTTAAAGTCTGATAGCTGGCCATACAAGTCAGGTGGCACGGTCACAGTGTCCCGTGCTGGGTAATACCTGGTGTGGGATGTCGATGCAGAGGATTCCAATAGTATTTGAATTAAGCAGTCCATGTGTGCCCTTGAAAGGAGTCAGAGTGTCCAACAGGGCCTGATACATTGTATCTCACTTGACATTCTGGGTAGAGTGATGTGAAATAGAACCCAGAACCTAACATTGCTTTTGGGACGGGGGGAAGGATGTTGACTAGCTGGGCCCAATACCTAGAAGACTGTATGGTGACTGCAAGTGAAGGGTGTCTTTGATGCCGTTCCATTGGCAGTGTATGTAAGTAAGGTGTTGGATGAGCTTGGATGAACATGCACAATGCAGGCAAGTATCTAGGTTCAGTTTCTGCTGTTTCCCCCAAATTAGAGTACCATCTATTATCAGAATCAAGGTGACAGCTCATCTCCTTCCCAAACAGTGTGACAGGTGTCAGCCCTCATCCCACCACACACCACACCTGTCCCTCCCCACTGCACACAATATACATTGTTATTCACCATGCCAAGAGAAAGTCCATATGCTCCCTGACACTGCTGATAAAATGGAAGTTTGAGATACCGAAAACCACCTGTCTCATGCCGAACACACCACCTCTTCTCTCTCAATCCACGTAGCAGGCCCTACTTGAATGCTACTTCCTGTGGCTCTATTAAGCATATCCAATGCCATGTCCTTGGTTTATAAGATACACAACTAAAGCCAGAATCACACTACACATCATGTCAGCTGGATTGTTCGAATGCAGCCCTCGCACTGTACATGCTCTAATTCTTTCCAAGATTTGCCCCAACCTCCACGCTATCTGAAATATAAAATATCATTAGGGTCTGCTGGACAGAATTCTCCACCACTCTTCCAAACCTGTAGCTATGAATCCCTGATAACACAACATTATTAACCCCATATTCAGGCCTGTTTGATATCCTTCCTTGGCTGCTACAGCCTCACATACAGGCATGTATCAGAACTGCTTTTTAGGCATTGCTAGACTCTCCTCTGCCTCCCTCATGGCTAACAGCCTAAATAGACTGGCAGGAATCAGGTGCTGCTGGAACTCACCTGCCTTCTGCCTGCCCCATGTACGCTGTTCTATGTCTTTTCCCAGACCATTCCCTGACCCAAGTAGAGTGCTAGGTGACACAGGTGTCTTCATGATGCTGACACTGGGTGCTGGAAATCAGGAGCAGCTGGTCACCTCCACTCCATTCCACATCCACATTAAATGCTATGTATCTGGCCATGCTGGAAACCACTGTCAGTCAAGATATACCACCATTTCATCAATCCTTATGAGGACCACAGTATCCACCACATATAAACAACTAGATTTCACACTCAGATGGACTGCCAACTCTGGAATACTATTGTGTTTTCAAGATAGTTTTCAGATTCTGCTAGCTAATCACCTCCTATCCTTAATTCTCCTTTTCCACACAGTAGACAGCAGACTCTTCAGAATATTTCATCCTGCCTACATCACACATGTACTGCAAGGCTGTAGCAGGCAATGGAGCAGCACGGCCTATGAAACATCAGTGGGCCCTGAGTGACAAGGGGGTGCAGTTTCCGTGTAGTAGCGCTAAGAAGTGACTTGTATGTGTGGTGGGAGGGTGTTCTAATGGAATTTGATATACAGTATTTTTAGGGCTTCCTGGTTGGGTTCTCACAAGGCCTGCTATGGAAGAAATCACATAGGGCTGCTCGAGAGCTGGTATCCAGATGATTCTAATACCACCCAGTGCATTGAGATGGTGTCAGGCAGGAAATGTCAAGCAGTGCCAATGACTAGCAATGCTGTTTAGCACAGCAGATGGGAGGGGACAGTTGTGTAGGATCTTTACTCCTGCTGGTGTGGGAGTTGTGGAGAGAAGGAACATCCTGAACTGCCGTAGTAATGTATGTGGGTGACAATACATGAGAGTACAGGTAAGAAAAGTGTCAGGTAAGGGCTGATATCTAAATGGATATGTGGATTGGGGGCTGCGGATATCCATCAGGGTCTGACACGTGAATGGTTTGGGATATATGTGGTGTATCTACACAGCCTGGCTTCATGTATTCATTGTGAGGCGGCAAGGGGGACTGTGTTCTGCATGGGTTGACATCTAGCATTGAGAGTGGAGCAGTGCTGTGGAGTGTGCAGCACTAGGCTCTCTGGCCTCCAGAAGCAGCATGGAGACTCATGAGCTCAAGCAAGTCTTACATCTGTGCTATGCTCAGCATCCCTCTTCTCCTAAGCTGGGGTGTTTGAAAGTCAAGAATATAGTTGACTGTCAGAGGGGGAAATGAACCCCCAGCTTTGGAGAGTCTTCATTCTGCTTCTTTACCATATCTTCATGCAGTAACGTTGGGGTCACATGGGTGGAAGAGTGGTGAGCAGAACACATCTGGTTGTCAGCATGCACACTCCTTCCTGCTGCATAACACTGAACGATCTTGTCATAGAACAAGTATTTGTTGTCTGCTGGGCTGTGACAACAGTGTCTGCGCTTTCTCTAGATATCCTACAATACAGTCTCTTCCAGCCATGCTTGAGCTTTTGTGTTTCCTTGGCTAATGACATAAAGCTCGTGTTGCCAGAGTTCATCTTCTGTGATGTCTTTCTCTACTTCCTTAAGAGGCTGAAACTCATGTAGACCTCTTCTGCATCTCTTACATGAATTTTGTAGTGTTTGCATTGGGGTCAGCTGTAATAGTTGAATGTGTGTTCAATTTTCTAATGGGGTCCTTATTGTTTGCCTTTGCATCCTTTCAGACTTTTGTGGACAGATCATATTCTCTGCCTTCATGTCCGATCCTGCCCCTGCCAAAATCAGCTGATGTGATGTAGGTGGGTCTCTTGTTGGGATTTGTGTGTGAATCCATGTTTCCATCTCTGTTTCTTCCCTGTTCTCCTCTGTGGATCTCTGAGATTTTGTGTGAACGGCTGGAACCAGCAGTGCAGGGTCTGGAGGAGTCGCTCCTGTCCTCTGCCATCACTTTTGGGATTAGAACCAGCTGGATGTCACATTTAGTGCTTGGGTAGCAGATTGCCATGTTTCGAGTCTATCTAAGAAAAGATCTGACAGCTAAACAACAGTGACAAGAGTGGAGAAACAGGGGTCTCTGAGAGTTTAGAGTCCTTTGAATTCCTCTCAGAAAAATACATGTTCTGTTTGCCAATTGGTATAAATTCAGCAGGAAATCTACTGTGGTACTTTGGTATTTGTTTGTTTGTGTGTTGTCTCTATCCATAACAGTAGGAGATAGTATAAGTGACTGACATCAAGTGCACCATCATCCTGTGATTAGTGGCCTGAGAGAGAAGGTCCAAGGACACTGCACTTTCCAGGAACTCCAGTCTAGAGGCTGTGCAGACATGCACTCTCATGTCCCAAGGCTCTGCAGTGGCCCTTTCTTTCTCTGCTCAGGTAGTTTTCCAGTGTCATTTCTGAGGAAAGAGAGAAATAGGTGACATTTTTACACCATCCCTAAGCACACAGCATGAATGTATGCTGGATATTTAAAGGTAACATACATGGAAGGCTTTCACAGGGCATCCTTCTGTTATCCTCAGATCTTGATGACAACTGGAGCAGGTCCTGTAGCTGGATGCTGGAACATTAGCCATCCCAATGCCCTGTACAGGATGTCCTCCTGAAGCTGTGTAGAACTTCTGAGCTTTCCCGAACTTGGATATGATCTACTTCATCACTGACACCAGGGCTGAATGTGCAAGTCCTCAGATTAGGAATCTTCTGGGTCACGACTCAGGATGTGTCCAGGCTCCTATAAGAGAAGGAATATTGTAGATCAGTGAGGAAACTGGCTGAGAGTTCCATGTCCACAAGCACAAGACCTATGGTCTTGGTAGATAATGTCAGTTTTACTTTATGAAATTCAGGGACTAAAGAGGCAGGTATAATGCTCATTGTCATTCAAGGTGACCTTCCCGAGGCCTACATCATTAGGGTTTCATCAGGGACATCAAAGGCAGTGAATGATTTCTCATGGCAGCCCTGCAAATTTCAGGCATCAGGCTCTGGGAACAAAGAATAAAAGCATTTTCCCACCAACATTTCTAAACATAGGCACTCTGCTTCCTGCACCTCAACTCGCTTCCTCTTGTCTACATTAGATAGGATACATACTTGGTGGAAATGAGCTTCCACAAAAGATCGTGTCCGAAAGAACCTGCAGATAAGAGGAGAGAAAGGGGAACCAATAAGACTACCAGAGTTGACTTCTGGAACTCCATGGGACTCACCTGCACCAGACTGTTCATCATGGCTGTGTCAAGCGTCCAGTGCTTGTACTTTAAACATTGTGCCAAGCAAATATGGTATGTCCAGAAGAGCATCTAAGGACTCAGCTTTGTACTCTGTGAGGAGGACACCTGTGGACACCTTTGGGATGAAGCGTGTGAAGTTCCTCCTTCAAGTAGCTGGTAATCATGGACCCTACCCTTGCTCCCTCTAACAGAGAGTCAGTAAAGGGGGGAAGTAATGGATGTGGGGGTCTGAGACTCAGCTGACTTCTTCTCTCTCAGGTCAAAGGGTAAAGATAGCAACTTGCTTTAGTATCAGGGAAAGTCATCATTAGACTCAAGGAAAATGTCAAAATAAACGTCACAAGTGATCATACTGAGATTTGCCTTTATAGAGTCTGTCATGAGTGTCTGGAGCCCACGATTCTCATTGGTTGTATCTCCTGGGTTTCACTGACCTGGCTACAGCATCCAAGTCTCCCTTTCCCAGGCACTGCATTCCATAAAGTATATCACAAATGATACTTGCCTTAGTAATCACCGATGGATGCAGAGCAGGTATGGACACATAAGCAAGAAGACCTGCCACTCTAGTCTGGTTTTCCTTGCAAGGCTGTGTGCACTCTCGTTCTCATGGTTCTTCAACCCAGTACAGACTAAGCACCTTGCCAGTTGCAGTGATTGCTCTTCCATACAGGTGTCAGATGATGTTCACCTGTTAGCTAGGGGCAGAGGGGAAAGTTGAGCTACTTGCCACAATTTATATTAACATCATTCTGAATCCATGACTCTGTTGTGTGTCCTCTTACCTCTGTTCCTCTGCATCATGAATTTAATGACCATGCTCCTTGGAGTTGAAAAAGGTTGTCTTTGGCAGCCTCCTGCTTATCTTTCTGTGGATCAGTATCAAGAATAAACCAAATGACAGATACCTCTCCAATACAACAAGATGAAAAGTAATAAGCTCAGTGCTGCCTTCAGCCGTGAGACCCACAGATAAGCCCTGACATTCAGTCCCTTCTGAGTGGCCACTCTTCGTTACATCATTGGTTCGACATGGAGAGTGTCCATGACAACTCCAATGTAGCTTTCACAAGAGGATTCTAGCTGAATGCTTCTAAGCTGTAGTCACAGGATTCTGTCTAGATTTGACCCTTTGACCCCTGATGTGGAATCTAATCAAAAAGTTGTTTGACGACTGCAGACTTAGTAATTTGTCCACTGTACACCAGGAGAATCAAGCAAGATTCACCTTGCAAACTGGAGCAACATTCCAGGATATCTTCTATCGTCTTACCCATTTCGTTCTTGCTTGCCGTCATTTTCCTGTTAGGAGACAAATGTGCTTCTAACAAGCACCCCACAGTAAGGGCCCCTTCACCAACATCTAGACTGAAGCAACACGCAGTGGGAGTGTCTCCAGTGAAAAGAGGGAAGTGGATACAGGCGCCCTGCAAACACATCAAAAGGAGGGGAGGGGCGGGGAGAAGGAGAGTCACCTCTGTCCAGTGTTGAAAAAACATCTCCGGTGAACTTGACCTTGAAGGGAAAGACAGATGAATGAGTATTGATGTTGTATGTCAGGAAAGACTGGCACATTGGGGCTTCTAATTCAAGGTTATCTTTGGGGGAATGCGGCACAGGGCTGCACTCTGAGAAGGAAACTATTGAAGGTCAGCTATTGGACATACCTCCTGTTATCTGTGGTTGTCTGTGGAAAAGCCTGTGGTAGGTAGAGGTTCACCACCCTGTGTGCTGGACTTCTCTGTTTGGGTACATGACACTCTGTCTTCTGGACTTCCTGCATGGCTCCCAATTTGTCGATCTCAGTGAAGAAAACTGCTAACCCGGTGTCTCATCCTCTTCATTGATTTGATATTTAGTATGATAATGACACCTGGAAGGCACAGTCTGAAGAACTTTGAAATATATACTTCAGAGTCTTGACTCTAATATCCTTCTGGATCATCTGTTTTCCGGTGGCTCTTCTCATACTCTTTCCTGGTCTTTTTAGTTTTCTTCCCTCAAAGCCTTTGATGATCTATAATTCTTTCTTCCTTTATCCAACACTACTTCTGGCTGCCTCTACAGCCTCTACCTTTCAACCACTACTGTCTACTTTAGCTTAAACAATTCGGGGTAAAGGTGGTGGGAGAGTTGCTTTTGAAATAAGAGTTCCTAATTTTCCTACACTAACTATCATGTGATGGTCACAAAGGACCTTAGAAAGCATATAAATTAATAAACACTGACGTGCATCTTGGGCACACCATTTAGCTGTGTGTGTGCACCTGCACTGCTCTCTCCTTCCAGTGGTGCCTCTTCTTTCTGAGAAACATGGCTTTTTCTTGCCAGTGGCAAGCAGCAGCAGAGAAATCTCACACAATTCCCAATTCTCTTCTTAACCCTCTTCCAGCCTTTGGACAGACTACTGGCTGAGGCTGCACTTACATCTCCAGGAAGGACACCTTTTAAGTTGTTCTTGGATGTGGTCTGAAGGGAAGATCTCTGAGTTCCAAGGGCTTCAATGGTGCTCATACCCTGAGGTGTCTCCCTTTCCTTCCTTACAGAGGGTGTACTCTGAACATCTGAGCTATTCTTCAGGGTGTTCACTTCCTGAGGTTTCTCACAGGACAAATACTGTGCAGAAGAAATGCACTCAGAGAATGGGCATCTTGAGGACCACTCATTGCAAACTATGCTACCTACTGCCAAACTTTTACTCATGAGAGGAGTAACCTCTGGAGCATACATGGGTACTGGGTGGGGAGGGTTGTCCTCCTTCAGGAGGCAGCACAAGGTGGCAGGCATGCTCAGACTTCGGCTCCCCTGCTTGTGTGAACACTTCTCATCCTGCCCCTGATGTTCAGCCAGCAAGGCGAAGGTGGGAATGGCAGGCTCACTCACTCTCCTCTTAAGAGGAAGGGACATGAGAAGATCTGCTGATGACAGAGCCACACAGGCATGTAAGGAATTAGTGACAGATTTAGTGTGGTCCTGGGGTAACTCGTGGTTTAAAATTAGGTACGTGGCCATGATGTTATTGAATTTTTTCTCACGTAGACTATCACTAATGGCCTTGGGCAAGTAGCCCATTTCCCACATCTCCCCCACAATGATGGGATTTGGTTTGTTACAGAATGACTCTGAAGATGATGGGAGTTTCCAAAATTCTTCCCTCTCTTTGATCCACTGGTGCTGCCTAATGTCACAAATCATGGGCCTCTGCTCAGGCTTCACAGTGAACAAGTGCACAATGAGGTGCACAAGCAAAACGTTTTGACAGAGTGTGTAAGGAATGTAGTAGATGGGATTCAGCATCAGCTCCTTCATGTCTGGATAGGTCTTTGCTTTGAACGGGAAGCTCGCTGTCACCATTACATATAAAACCACTGCCATGCTCCAGATGTCAGCTGCCCTTGCATCATACTCCGTGTCACCGAATAGCTCTGGAGCACCATATTCAACAGTGCCACAGAATCCCTTGCACTTCTCCCCAGAGCTGACTCTGATGGCCAGGCCAAAGTCACACAGTTTGATGTTTCCTTTGCCATCAAGCAGGATGTTATCTAGCTTGATGTCCCTGTGGGCAATGCCATTATCGTGGCAGTAGTGCACTGCACATGCCATCTGGCAGAAGATGTGTTGGGCCTGTTTCTGCTGAAGAGGGCCACCCCCGCTCAATGTGCGTGACTAGATCACCGTGAGCAGCAAACTCCAACACCATGTAGGTGTGGTCTCTGCTGTCGATGATGTGGAAGAGCTTTATTATGTACGGGTGGTCCAGCTCTTTCATGATGTTGAGTTCTTCCCTGTTATTGAAGTCACTCCCCTCACCATTCGCAAGGATTTTAACCGCGACTTTCATATTTGTGAGGCGGTGGCAAGCGAGCTTGACCTCACCAAAGGCCCCTTTGCCGAGGGTATTGAGCATGACGTAGTGATCTGTAATTGTCTCCTCTTCATAGGCGCTGGCATTCAGGGCCAGCTGCATGGTCTCCTCCTCTCTGTTCTTGCTCGAAAGGTTCTTGATAATTTCCATGCCAATGTTAACTGAAAAAATCAGAGTAAAAGAAATGAGAAGTAAGTCAAGGGGTAAAGTTTTTAGCTTTCTGTTTCTTCAGGGACAAGTGTGACAGAGCGAACAATCTTACAGTGATCTTCTGGGTCACAGAAAATAAAAACAAACCAAACTCTCAAGAAATCCCGGAAAACATACTGAAGACAAGAACTGAATCTAAGGAAATAAACCAGATTAAGCATTGCAATAGGATAAATGCTTGACTATTGAAAAGAAAAAGCAAAACAGATACAACCTTACCAAGAATGATCAAAGAGGAGAAAAGTCAGTTTAAATTTATAATCAAGCTTTGGTCTTGTTACAGTAAATATTGCTACTTCTAAACAATCATTTCGAAGACTTTTTTTTGGCAACTAACAAGGGTTTTATTTTGGTATAGAGATTATACTCTATTTACTCTGTAAACATATCTGAAGATAAAATGAATTAAAAATTCTATGCAAACCAAACCATTTCTAAATCAGTCTTTAGGAGAAATTTTGAATATTTCTTCACTGCTAGGTTCTTAATAACCTAAACAATGGATATTATGAAATTATAAAAACTTTTGAAAAACTCTTGGTATAAGTACATAGTATAGATAGCAATGGGGATTCAGCATTCCTGCAGAAATAACAAAATCAGAAAGAAAACAGAATTATGATGCACAATTTGCAAATGCTATCTTATGCTGAGGAAAAGGAATGTAATTTCTAAGAAAAATATTTTACATTACTAGATTCTAATGTAATCCTTTAGCAGACTATGCCATCAAATTTACCTATTTTTCCTGTTCCCAAATTGCATGTTTTATTCTGAGATAGTTTGGTGAATATAGTTAAATCACTCTTGTCAACACCATAAAGAAAATTGGTCTTTAAATAATGTGAGATATCATTCTATGTTAGTCACTTGCTTTCATGCAAACTCAAGTATAAAACATTTTTTCAGAAATCTATGGTATCAATCATAAGTTTTAAATTATTTGACATTTACACTTGGTTTTGAATCTTAAAGTTTCAAATCTTTCGGTATTTTTGAAGGTTTTGTACATGATCATTCAATTTACATTATTATATTGTTCTCCTTTTATAACATCTGACATTGTTATTTTGAGGGCAGGTGTAACAAGTGTGATGTTTCCTGATAATATAAGAATAAAGCCAATGTCCCAAGGTTTTTCTATTCTCTATATAAAGATATAACCAAAAGGCTACGTAGGAGTCAATAATGTCAACACATTTCTCAGTCCAATTCATCAAGTTTCCTAGTACTATTGTCTTTCTATTTTTAAACAGTAATGTGAATTTTTTATTCTTCTTTCATATGGTACGTATAGGAGGGTGTTGGAAAAATTGGGAATGGGAAAAAGACAAAATACATTGCATGGAAGACTTTCCATGATAAAATGTCAAGAAAATAGCAGACTGGTATGAATGCTCTCATGTATGGATTCTACCTGACTTTCAGAAAGAATTAACACTAATATTTGTAAAAGTATTCAAAAAGGAGGAAGGAAAGAGACACTTTCCAACAAGTCCTACATAGCCTACAGGAGCCTACTACAAGACTTCGTGATGTGATCTTTCTTCCTTTGATCCCACATGTTGCAAATAATACCTTGACTTCCATCCAGAAACTTTCTTTAGAATTTCATAAGTGTGTGCTGTAATATACTTGTAGATGAATAAGTAAATAGGAGAAAATAATCTAAATATAAAATAAAAAGAAATTATAAGCCAGCATTCTATGTACTTAGACATGAGAATCCTTATTAAAAGTACTTGAAATTTTCCCGCAAGTTCAACAGCACATGAAAACGGCTATGTTCATGCTCAAGCTCAGTTCCTTACTGAAGAACAGAAGGACAAATGTAACCTAAAAAGATAACAAAGAAACATTTGAAGAGGATACAGTTTACAATGCCCATAGCTCCAATAAACAAATTTAATCAATTTCCAGAAAACAGCTGCAAATGCAGATGTCTTTGCTATTTTTGACATGCTTGACAACAAATGTAAGTTTTGAGGGAACCTAAAACAAGCCACTGAGGACACAGTAGAGAACTATGGTCAACCTGGAGAAGTCCACGATCTTGGGACATGGGTGTCTCAACTGGCACAGACTCTTTAGACAAAACAGTGATGATCAGAGTCCTAGGTAGTTCGAAATCCAGGCTTGGGATCCTCATTAGTCAATCAGTAGGAACAAAGTCTGGTGGCCAAATCCCCACTCCAAAGTTGTTTTGACCAACAAAGAGAACAGTGTGGGTACCATTAAAGCAAAACTGGCTCAGAAGACAACAGTCAATCAGGTTATACCTGGTGTTGTTTGAGTAGATCAGAAGTGCCTCCTTCAAATTCATACACTCTCTGTGCACACTGCCTCTGCCACTGGTGTCCTAGAAGTGAAAGCTCTGCCTTCAACCTTCCAGGACTAGCACCAACTGCCTGTTAACCACCCAACTCATGCTGTGCATCCTGATCTGTGACCTGATTGGTGACATGTACAGATCTGAGCCAATCAGATTGGATAGACAATCAGGATTCTCTCATTGGTCAGGTCGAAATCATGTGACTCATGTCTGCATGAGAATGTTTGGAAACACCCTTTGACTGCGCGTGGGCTCCTGTGAGAACAGGATTAGACAGAAGGCTTTGTGTGTGTGTGTGTGTGTGTGTGTGTGTGTGTGTGTGTGTGTGTGTGTTTGTGTGTGTGTCTTTTGTGTAGAAACATCCCAGCTAGTCAGTATCTCCCCGACACTTCTTCCTTTTCAGGTTTGCCTTTCAGTTGTGAAAATGGACTTGGTTTCTGAAGGTGGGATTTGTGTTTAGTCTTTTTCTTGTCTTTCCTTAGTGAAAGGATCATCAGGCTATATTTGTACACTGTTGTCTTCTGAACACCCATAAATGCAACATTAACGGGACCCCAGGAATTCCTGTATTCAAAGAAATAATAATCTATAATGAAAAGTCAGGCTCTCTTAAAAATCCTGCACCATGTCTTGAGTGCATGTAGATCTTTCTTTAAGAGTCCCCTCCCTTCCTTAATGCCAGTGTTTCAGGCTATGTAAAAACCTTTACTTTATAAACTTGAAAGTTACATCATCGACTGGTATTGGCTCGTTATAACGATACTGGTCATAAATAGCCTAAAATTAAAGTAATACTAAACATGACCATATCAAACCACTATTTTCCTCACTGACTTTCCTCATTTCTTGCACTCATTTTCTTATGGGATGTTTTAATTCAAAATTTTCTATTTCTCAGTTGTAGCAACTTCTACAGTTTATTCTATAATTTGTATGGTTTCTAGTACACTGAGGAAACATAGTCATTTTCTTGGTGAACTTTCCTTCAAACCAGGATGCATTTTGTACATTTTTTCACTATTAGTGCCCAATCTGAAACGAGGATTTAAGATCTGTTGGTTTTCATGTGTTTATTTTTTTCGAATGTTATTCATAAAGAATTTATGTAATTCTCTTCTTCCAGCTTGCTTCTTTTTTTGTGAGAAGAGATGATACCTATGTGTGTTTATTTGTGTGTATTTGTGTGTGTACCTGTGTCTAGGTGTCTTCGTGTGTGTGTGTGTGTGTGTGTGTGAAAGGGAGAGAGAGAGAGAGAGAGAGAGAGAGAGAGAGAGAGAGGAGAGGAAGAGAGGGAGAGAGGGAGAGAGGGAGAGAATCCATATATGTAGGCCTTTAATGTAGGACAGAAAGAAACAAAGAGGCCCTGAACCTAGCTTTATGTGTATTTTCAGGGATTATATACATAGGTTTGGCTGTGTATTCAAAGCAACTTATCAGGAAGAGATACTTAGTCATAGGTGACTTTCACTGTAAGGGGGAAAATACATTGAAAGACTTGACACCTACCAATTTGTTTATGTAAGTTTGTCTGTAAGGGGTAACAGGCAGAACATGATATATTCTAGTGTGTGTGTGTGTGTGTGTGTGTGTGTGTGTGCATGCAGGTAAGTGTATGTGTGTATGTTCATGGGTGCTTCAGTTGTTATGGAGGAAGCCCTTCATATGACCTATCACCACCCATGTATGTGTGTCAGTGACTATAAAAGAGGAAATTCTGAGCAGTACCTGGCACCAAACTATGCATGTGGTGGTTGTGGCTATAAGGTTATGAAGACCTTTAAGTCATGACACCTTGCCCTGCTTGTAAGACTTTGGTTGTAATAAATAGGAAACATAGCAGTACCTGGCATCATGATCTTGGGTGTGTCTGGGGGGTCTTGACGATGAGTGAATGGACACCTACTGGACCTGACACCAACCTCTCTCTTTCTTGGTTTCGTGCACTTTTGTTGTGCTACCTACCTTCTCTCTCTCTCTCTCTCTCTCTCTCTCTCTCTCTCTCTCTCTCTCTCTGTTTCTCTAATGTGTTTTTGTGTATGTGTTATTAGAAGTTTCAGGGTTTAGAACTCAGCAGGCTCTCACATCTATTTGTGTGTGTATCTGTTTGTGAATTTGGCTGAAGATGTGGTGATAACTGAATGTGATCCCTTTCCATGTATGTGTGTGTGAGTTTGGATTGGAAAAAGTCAGGAAATGAAATTACACATACTTGCTTTTCTCTGTGTGTGTTTATGTTTATTTTCATGCTTTTTTTTTGACAGACTGTGTACACCTAATATTATCTAACACCATCCGTGGGTGTAAGTGTGGCCTTTGCTGTAGCAGAGAGTCTACCTAATATAATGTAACAGCTAGTCATGCATTTGTATGTGGACATTTGCATTTGCGAATGTCTTATTGAGAATGAATTGACACACCACCATGCATGGGGTGTTTGACAATAGAAGCTTATTCCTTGCATTCCTGACAGTTAGTGGGAGTAGGGTGGGTCATTTGGACATTTTGCCTAGTCATCTGGGAGTATATCTGTGAGTGTGTGTGTGTACATGTTGCAATAGAAAATTTGGTATCTAACTGGACATGAGTCTTAGCCATGTGTAAAGAGCTTTCTATATAAAGAAAGTGCTACCTAGCAATACCTGGCACCTACTCCTGTGTGTTCATGATTACATTTGTTTCTGACTGTGTGAGCCTGTGTCCTTGTCTGTGAATATGTGTGTTTCTATTTAAATACGTATCTTTTTGTAAAAAAAAAGTATGTGTTTGTGTTTAAATAATAAAATACATTCTATCTTAGGTGTAGGTGCAGAGATGTGTGGAGACATGTTGTTAGTTCCTGACTTTTCTCCCTCCATTGGAAAAACCACACACACACACACACACACACACACACACACACACACACACACACACACACAAAGGGCTTGCCGAGTTTCCAAACCTGAATAGTTAAATTATACACACAAACACACACATAAGACAGACAGACACACAAACACACACACATAGAGAGACGGGAGGATGGAGAGGGAGGGGAGAGGGGAGGGGGGGGGCTTTGACTGTAGAACAGGTAGAAACAAAGAGGCTCTGACACCTAGTCCTGTATGTATATTCAGGTCCTTATACCACGGGTTTGGTTGTGTATTCAAAGATACTCATCGGGATCTGATACTTAGCTATAAGCGACTTTTAGTGAAGGGGAGAAGATACATAGAAGGACTTGACACCTACCAATTTATGTTTGTACAATCTTTGTCTATGAGCTGGCAAATTACTGAACCTGATATGTTCTAGAGCCTTTATGTATGTTTATGTACATGCCTGCATGCATTTCAATATGTGTCTTTGTATTTATGGGTGCTTTAGTTGCTAGGGAGGGAACTCCTCATAAGATCTATCATCACTTGCATGTTTATTTGGCTATAGAAGAGGGGATTCTGAGCAGTATCTTAAACCAAATTATGCATTAGTGGTTGCATCTGTATGTTTGGGCACCTTTCCAGAACAAGAAAACAAGTCCTGTCTTTAAAGATTTGGTTATAAGTCAATGGGAAATGAAGCAAAACCTGGCACAGGGTCTGGGATGAGCATCTGATGGGCTATATAAGAAACAGTGTGTTCCAGATACAGCAGGACTGTGAGCACGAGAGCTCACAGAGGCTGTAGCTGTACAGAGGAGCACACAAGTGGTCAGTTCAGGTGGTGGTTCTGTCATTGAAAAGAAGAAGTGGAAATGGAGTTCCATTCCTAACCAAGGACACATCTACAACTTTCCTGGGGCAAAGGAACAATCAGTTTCCTCTAATGGTTACACACAGGGATCTTAGTGACTCCTTCTGCTAGGAACCATGACGTGGAATTATTGGCATTCAGAAAATTAACCCAATAAGGAATGAGGTAGACTTTTGAGTAGATTTTAATTCTTTCAGGATATCTTATATGTATGTATTGCAAAATTTGATTTTCTTTTGACTTGTTTTCTTGCAGTAAGAAAGCCAGAATACTATAAGGCAAGGCAGGTTAAAGGCTCTGCAAGGAGTTGGGTAAGGGTGAAAGTGATCAAAAATATACTGTATAAAAGACTGTCAATGGGGAAATGTCAAGAAAGCAGAAGACTTGTATGAATGCACTCATGGATATTCTACCTGATTTTAAAGAGAGGCAGCACTAATACCTGTCCAACTACTCAATAACGGAACAGGCAAGAGACAGTTTCCAACATGTTCTACAGAGCCTCACGGAGCCGACCACCCGACATGATGACTTGAGTTTCTCCCTTGATTCCAAATCTTTGAAGAACAACACTGATTTCTAACCATATGTTTCTGACTTTCATATGGGTGTTTGTGACAAATTCATACATAGCAAAATAAATTAATAGGACAAGACAAGCCTAAATGTAAAATTATCAGAAATTATAAACCAGCCGTTTATGGACATAAACATAACAATCCATATTGAAAATATTTGAAACTGTCCAACAAGTTTAAAAAAGATAAAGAAGGGCATATTCATGCAAAATCTCAGTTCTTTTTTGAAGAAGAAAAGAACAATTCTAACATGAAAGTTGACAATTAAATCATATGAAAAGAATACAGGATTAAAAACCTTTAGATCCAATAATAAAATTTAATATTTTTTTTCAGAAAAAATATGTAAATAAAGGTGACTTTATTATGTGTGACATGCTAGACTCAAAATGTCAATTTTGAGGAAACATTAAAACAGGTCACTGAGGAAGAGGACATGGAATAGGAGCACAGCAGTCTCTGTGGGATGGTCCACAGGGATCTGGGCAGGTGCCTGGCTGTCCAGCAAGCACAGACTGTTTAGACGAGAGTATGGAGTGGCCCTAGGTTATTCAGAATGTATGCTTGGGCTCTTGATTCTTCAGGTAGTAGGAATGTGGACGAGTAGCCTAGTCCTCACCCAAAAAGTGGTTTGGAAAACAAAGAGAGCATTTTGAGTCCAAAGAAAGCAAAATAGTCTTGGAAAAGAGCAGCCTATCAGACGGTTCTTGGTGTTGAGTGGATAGAAACGTCTCCTCTAAATTCGTGTCTTTATTCACTGTCTGTGCACACTTTGTAACTGGTGTCCTTTGTGTGAAATCTCTGCCTTCATCCTCACAAGACTGACACCAACTGTCATTTAGACACCTAACTTGTACTGTGCATCCTGATTTAAGGCCTGATTGGTCACATGTACAGAACTAACAAATCAGATTGGCTCAGCAATCTGGATGACCTCATGGTTCCGGATAAATTCAGGTGCCTTGTGTCTGCTCTACAATGCTTTGGCACTCACCTGGACTGCATGTGGGGTCCAGTGAGAGCAGGGTTACTGCAGAAAGCTTTGCTTCTTTGTGCCTTTTTGGCAGTGACATCTCACCTCGGCCATATCTCAACCACAATTTTTCCCTTCAGGGTCTCTTTTCAGTCCTGATAATAAACTTGGTTTATGAAGGTGGGATTTGTGTTTGATCTGTTTCCAGTCTGTCCTGAGTGAAAGGGTCATCAGGCAATATCTGTGCACTGTTGACTTGTGATTTCCCATAAATGGACCATCAATAGGACCCAAAGATTCCTGCCTTTAAAGAAATAAGATTCTGAAACTAAAAGCAAGGCTCACTTAAAATTCCAGCATCCTCTACTTGAATGTGTGTTGACGTTTCCCTGAGAGTCCCCTCTCTTCATGAATGTCAGTAATTTGGTCTATGTAAAAGCCTTAACTTTGTAAAATTGAAAGGTACATCATTAGCTAGCTATGTCCTATTATACCAACTCTAGTTATCACTAGCCTAAAATTAAAACAATTTACATAACCTATCAAAACCATTGCTTTTTTTTTGCTCTTTCCTCATTCCTTGCACTGCTTTTGTGATGTATTATTATAATTCAAAAATTTCTGTATCTCAGTTGTAGCAAGTTCCAAAATTTACTCCCTTCATGTATTTTTTTCGAACTTTGGGAAACACTGTCAATCACTTAAAGAAATAACTCAAATATTCGGATGTAGTTTTTCTGTGTCCTAAGTATTCCTGATGAACCTGCATCTAGTTCTTTTAAGATATAGACTTTATGTGTTTTTTGAGAAGGATACACATAGAGACTTCATCTAAATCTCTGCTGCCACTTCCTTTGTTCCTTGTGCCTCAGGGTATCCCATGTATCCCTGTCTAAAATATGAATTTTTACATGAGTTCCATGCAGGTATATGTATGGTTTTCTGCACTTATATAAACATATTTATTTCTAAACTATTGAGTCCATTTAGCTTTGTTTTATTCATCTATGTGCCTAGGGACTGCATGAACTATGTCGGAGCTTGTCCCAGAAGGAGAGTGGTTTACCGTCTCTCAGTAGGGACTTACACCTAGCCTTGTAAAAGAGAAAACCTGTCTTCTTCATATATGAAAAATAAAATCAAATTCCTCCCCTAAACCTCTATTCTTCAAGCACCAAATTTTTTTATTTTCTACACTCCTCCAAAGTCTCTCACATTCACATTCTTGAAAATACTTTCTCATATCAGCTACCTTAATAATATTCTGATTCTTGAATTCTACTTGTTTAGAGACTGATTTACTTTCTCCATGACATCTGTCTCATCTTTGCAGTTTTATTCTCCTAGTTAGTGTTATAGTAAATACCTTTATCTCAGCACTCAGGAGGTAGCAGCACTAATATCCTAAGATTGAGGATACTTTTGGGGTCCTGATCTACTATGTGTTCTATTGCTGATAGATCTCCTCTCTTCTTTTCCATCTACCCTCTCCTCTCCTTCCTGTTCCTCTCCTTCCCTCTTCTCCACTCACATCTCCCCTCCTCTGATTCCCATGTTTTTCCTCTTCATTACTCCTCTCTCCTCTCCTCTCATTTCTTCCCCTCTCCTCTTCTCTCCTCTCCTCTCCTCTCCTACCTTCCCCTCCTCTCCCCTCTCCTCTCTTTTTATTCTCTCCCCTCTTCTTTCCTTTTCCAACCCTCTTTTTCTCTCTAGAGACAATAAAGAAAACACAAGCCGATGGAAACAGAAATTATGAGAAAACAATCAAGAACCACAAACACAAGCATGAACAACAGAATACAAGTGACAGAAAAAGAATCTCAAGCGCTGAAGATACAATAGAGGAAATAAACTTGTCAGTCAAAGAAAACATTAAATTTAACAAAAAGGTTAACTCAAAATATCCAGGAAGTATGGGTAACTATGAAAAGGCCAAACTTAAGAATAATAGGCATAGAAGAAGGAGAATAAGTTTAACTCAAAAACAGAAAATTTATGTGATTTAACAAAATCATAAAAAAATCTTTCCCAACCTAAAGAAAGATATGCCTATGAAGATACAAGAAGCTTACAGAACACCAAATAGACTGGATTCTAAAAAAGTCCCCTCACCACATAATAATCAAAACACTAAACATACAGAGTAAAGAAAGAATATTAAGAGCTGCAAAGAAAAAAGGCCAAGTAACATATAAAGGTAGACCTATCAGAATTACACCTGATTTCTCACTGGAGACAATGAAAGCCAGGTCATAGTAAAGTGTTATGCAGACATTAAGAGACTATGGATGCCAAACCAGACTACTATACCCAGAAAAAGTTTCAATCACCATAGAAAGACAAAACAAGATATTCTATGACAAAACCATATTTCACCAATACCTAGCCACAAACCCAACCCTACACAAAATACTAGAAGGAAAGCTCCAATCCAAGGAAGTTGCCTACACCAACAAAAACACAGGCAATTGATGGTCTCATAGCAGCAAATCTCCAAAAAAGGGAGAAACTCACAAACTAACATCACCAACAATGAAAATAAAATTAACAGGAGATAGCAATCATTGATCTTAATATCCCTAACATAAATGGACTCAACTCACCTATAAAATGGCACAAGCTAACAGATTGAATATGAAAATAGAATCCATTCTTCTTCATACAAAAAAACATATCTCAACCTCAAAGACAGACATCATCTCAGAGTAAAGGGTTGGGAAAAATATTCCAATAAAGGGACCTAAGAAACAAGTGGGTGTAGCTATTCTAATATCTAACAAAATAGACTTCAAGCTAAAATCAATCAAAAGAGACAAAGAAGGTTATTTCATAAAATTCTCAGGAAGATTCCATGAAGAGGAAATCTCAATACTGAACATCTATGCCCCAAATACATGGATACCCTCATATGTAAAAGAAACACTTCTAAAGTTTAAATCATACATTAAGTCCCACACACTAATAGTAAGAGACTTCACCACTCCCCTTTCACCATTGGACAGGTCAGTCAGACAAAAAATGAACAGAGAAATAAGAGAACTAACCGATGTTATGACTCAAATGGACTTAAAAGACATCTATAGATTATTCCATTCAAACAGAAACCTTCTCAAAAACTGATCACGTATTCAGTAACAAAATAAATCTCAACAAATACAAAAAAATTGGAATAACCCAGTGTACCTTATCGGATTACCATGGTTTAAAACTAGTTGTCAACAGCAATACTAATTCCAGAAAACCCACATACATATGGAAATTAAAGAATGCTCACCTAAATCATCAATGGGTCAAAAGGAAGAAGTACAGGAAGAAATTAAGGACTTCCTAAAATTCAATGAAAATGACTATACAAGCTGTCCAAATTTATGGGATACAATGAAAGCAGTGTTAAGAGGAAAGTTCACAGCCTCCATAAAGAAGTTGGGAAAATCTCACACTAGTGAATTAACAGAACATTTGAAAACTTCAGAACAAAAAGAAGCAAACTCACCTAAGAGAAATAGATGGCAGGAAATAATCAAATTGAGAGCTGAAATCAACAAAATAGAAACAAAGAAAACAATACAGAGAATCAATGAGACAAAGAGTTGGTTCTTTGAGAAAATCAACAAAATGGACAAACCTTTGTTCAAACTAACCAAAAGGCAGAGAGAGAATATCCAAATTAATAAAAATCAGAAATAAAAAGGGGGACACAACAACAGAAATTATGGGAATACAGAAAATCATCAGGTCACATTATGAAAATCTGTACTCCACAAAATTGGAAAACTTAAAGGAAATGAACAATTTTCTGGATAAATATCACTTACCAAAATTAAGTCAAAAAAAGATGAGCAAATTAAACAGACATATAATGGCTGAAGAAATACAAACAGTCATCAAAAGCTTCCAACCAAAAAAAGGTCTTGGAGAGAGCAGGGATACAAGGAACATACCTAAACATAGTAAAGCCAACAGCCAACATCAAACTAAATGGAGAGAAACTCCCAGCAATTCCACTGAAATCAGAAACAAGACAAGGTTTTCTACTCTCTCCATATCTATTCAATATAGTTTTTGAGGTCCTATCTAAAGCAATAAGACACCAAAAGGCGATCAAGGGGATACAAATTGAAAAAAAAAGTCAAACTGTTCGCTGATGATATGATAGTTTACTTAAGCAATACAAAAAATTCTATCAAGGAACTTCTATGACTCATAAACTCTTTCAGTAATGTAGCAGGATACAAGCTTAACTCAAAAAAAAAAAACAGTAGCCCTCCTGTATACAGATGATAAAAGGGCTGGGAAAGACATCAGAGAAACAACATGATTCACAATAGCCACAAATAACAGAATATCTCGGAGTAACACTAACCAAACAAGTGGAAGACTTGTATGACAAAAACTCTAAATATTTGAAGAAAGAAATTGAAGAAAACACCAGAAAGTGGAAAAATCTCCCATGCTCTTGGGTAGGCAGAATTAATATAGAAAAATGGCAATCTTACCAAAAGCAATCTACGGATTCAATGCAACGTCCATCAAAATCCCAGCAAAATTATTTACAGACCTTGAAAGAACAGCACTCAACTTCATATGGAAAAGCAAAAAACCCAGGATAACAAAAACAATCCTGTCCAATAAAAGAAGTTCTGGAGGCATCACAGTCCCTGACTTCAAACTCTACTACAGAGCTACAGTACTGAAAACAGCCTGGTACTGACATAAGAACAGACAGGGGGACCAATGGAACCAAATAAAAGACCTGGATATTAATCCATACTCCTTCGAACACCTGATTTTTGACAAAGAAGCAAAAAATATCAAATGGAAAAAGAAAGCACATTTAACAAATGGTACCATCACAACTGGATATCGACATGTAGAAGAATGAAAATAGACCCATATCTATCACCATGTACAAAGCTCAAGTCAAATGGATCAAAGACCTCAACATAGAGTCAGCCACACTGAACCTTATAGAAGAGAAAGTGGGAAGTACACTTGAACACACTGGCATAGGAGACTACTTCCTAAATATAACCCCATCAGCACAGACACTGAGAGAAACAATTAAATAAATGGGACCTCCTGAAACTTAAAAGCTTCTGTAAAGCAAAGGGCACAGTTAACAAGGCAAAACAGCAGCCTACAGAATGGGAAAAGAGATTCACTAACACCACATCAGCCAGAAGTCTGATCTTCAAGATATACAAAGAACTCTGGAACTTGTTCATCAAAAGAACACATAATCCAATAAAAAAAATGGTGTATGGATCTAAACAGAGAACTCTCAACAGAGGAATCTAAACTTGATGAAATCCATTTAAGGAAATGTTCAACATTCTTTGTCACCAGGGAAATGCAAATCAAAACAACTCTGAGATTCCATCTTACACCTGTAAGAATGGCCAAGAACAAAAGCACTGATGACAGTCTATGCTGGAGGGGTTGTGGGAAAAAGGGAACACTTCTGCATTATTGTGGGAATGTAAGCTGGTACAACCCCTTTGGATGTCAGTGTGGCAATTTCTTAGAAAATTGGGAAACAACCTTCCTCAAGACCCAGTAATACAACTTTTGGGTATATATACAAAGGATGTTCAATCGTGCCACAAGGACATGTGCTCAACTATGTTTATAGCAACTTTGTTTGTCATAGCTTGAACCTGGAAGCAACCTAAATGCCCCTCGAATGAAGAATAGATAAGGAATATGTGGTACATTTACACAAGGGAGTACTACACAATAGAAAAAGTAACAACATCTTTAATTTTGCAGAAAAATGGATGGATCTAGAAAGCATTATTTTGAGTGAGGTAACCCAGAAACACAAATACAGTTATTACATGGACTCACTCATAGGTGGTTTTTAAACATAAAGCAAAAAAAAAAAAACCCTAGTGTTGAGTTAAGAATCCCTACTATGGAAAGACAACAAAAGTGCATACGATTGGAAACTGACATATCTTCTGTCTATACCATTTAAGATAATCTTGAATTAGAATAGGCAAAAATTGGCAAAAAATGTAAATTTAGACGTCTTTACTTTAACCTCAAGCCTATTTAAAAATGTTTAGTATCCCAGAGAGACCTATGAACTCTTCTAGAAGGATTTCATAAGTTGTATCTATGCCTAGGAATTTCACCTCTCTTGTGGGACTGGCAAGCTCACTTCTGTTTGGAGAGTAAAACAAAGCCTACTTTGAAATATAAAGAATGCATATAGTTACGTTTATGCCAACACATTCATTATAGGAAGGAGTTTTTGTGTGTTGAGAACTGCCAAATCTCTACACACAACACAAAAGGAAGGCATGTTTTGTACCTGACTGAACTTCACCTTTATTTTAAGAAAAAAGTTTAAACCAGACCATGTTTTGACATTATTGTGGACAAAAGTGAACATTATATATATATATATATATATATATATATATATATCAAGGCAAGTTTTTGTCTGTCAAATCTCTTATTACTCCAAAAGTATAAATTAAACTTCAAAGTTTAAGATCCTAGGAAGATTCGTCAGGAGTTAAGCTCAATTTCTTCTCCTGCAGAGGAACTGATCCCTTTCCCAGTACTCACTTTGAGTGGTTCAAACCTGCTTATAACTCCAGCTCCAGAGAGATCCTGTACCTATAATCTCTGTGGGTACCAGTACTCATATGCACACACACACACACACACACACACACACACACATACTTACAGACATACATACACACATACTTCACTCATAAACCACATATAAACAACACACATATGCACATATACAAAGACACACAGACACATCACACACATTCAGGTAAACATACCACATATACACACTTAGATACACATACAGCAAACACACACAATATACATACACTCACTCCACACATATACACACCACATGTATACACACTCAGAAATACAAATACACTAAACATGCATACACACAATAAACATACATGCACATATGCACACAAACCATATATATACTCACACACACATTTGTACACATACAGACATTCAAAAACACATATCATTCACACACACATACATGCAAACATACCACATATATACATACTTATACATACACATACATAGAGTTAAAACCTATTAACAACTAAGGAATGCTGAGAGGAAGAAAAAGCCATTCCCTGGAAACAGTTCATTAATTGATTATCTAATAACAAATGGTTAGCCCTGAAAATATACATACCAATTGCATTATGACATCTGAATTATTTGTTTTTATGTGTTATATTTATGAAGTGGTGTATGGAGGTGTATATGAGAGGGTTTTGAAAGGATAGATGATGTAATTATATTATAATCTCAAACAATAAAGGCAATAATGTTTAAAATACAAAATTTAGTATGTGACCAAGAAAAATTTAATTTAGTTACATTCATTGATTGGTACCTATTTTTGATAAATACATTGATGCTGTCTTTGATATAGTCAACTCTATTTATTCTATATCATTCTTCCTTTATTGTCCTGCTGTGAGAATCATGTAGAGTAAATATACACAGGATATGTGGAAGCTGATGCCAATGTGGCCATTGTGGAATGAGTTATGAATATGGCTGGTGTCTATGTGCAATATGCAGCTATTGTATTATATTTTTAAAGGAAACTACTGCAAGTCAAATCAGAACTGGTAAAGACAACTGTTATTGATGAGAGATATAACTGCAAAATTTTAAATCGAGACCTAATATGAAAACTTTTTTCATTTTCAAAGTTGGTACCTAGAGCTGAAAGGTCTTTGCTGACATCTTACAGGATAAACTGACTAAACACCTGAGCTAATATTTAAATTGTTGCTGTGTGAATATTTCTCTATGGTAGTAAGCAAAAATACCATCATTTTAAATTTTAAATTTAAAAGTATAGTCATTTTAAATTCATTTTCATTTTTCTTAAGTGTTCTGTTTCTCTACTATTCTCAATTACTCACTTCCAGGCCAAAAAAAATTTTAAACATTCCAAATGGCAATTTTCTCTTGAATTCTGTAACATCTCTTAATGAAGAAAAAATTAAGAAACAGTTGTTAACTCTTTCAGATATAACATCTAATATCAAGATCAGCACTGGAAAATAACTACTTGATTAGTTCAGCAATGCAATTCATTTACATTGAGAATGTGAAATTGAAAACAATTATAATATCTGCTTTATTATCAAGGGCTACATGCCTACCACACCATGATTTTCACACTGAATCTTTTTTGTGTTTTCCTTTCATGATTCAACATATCCTTATCATTTCTGTACCAAGGACTACTAAAACACTGGACAATTACTGGTACTTGTTTCATCAGCTGGCATCTCTATGTTCACTAGATGATCTAGAGAGATCTCACAGCTTTACAACCAAAAGCAATGCCCTCTGCTGTCTGTATGACATCGAACTAGGTATTGGTTAGATTCAGTCTAAGTCATGTGAAGACCAAGTCACTTATTTTTAATAATCTCAAAGGGCAAAAGCCTTCATTTTGTACTGTAAAATATGTCAGATATACATAAACACATATATGTATATTTAATGATGGAGAAGCTTAACTATAATTTGGTTTTGGTTGTATTTGACATAAATCCATTTTATAATATTCATAAGATCAAATACTAATTATTTAATCTTAGTTATTTAGCACTGTAAGTATGAACCCAAATTCAATAGACAGAAATCTTTTCTCCACAGGTGAAACATGTTTATATATATATATATATATATATATATATATATATATGTACATATATATACAAATATATATATTACACACACAAGCATATATGTTTTATATGTATATAAAGATATATGTATAAAACCATTGGTGAAAAAAGAAGTCAAGAATTTGAAGGGAGAAAGTAGCAGTTCAGTGGTGTTTATGGAGAAAGAAAAGGGACGGGTAAAATAATGTAATTTTATTATAATCTCAAAAATGAAATACATAATTTTTAATATTTTGTTATATAGATATTTTAAAGCTAGTTCTAAAATTACACTTTTAATTTACAAACTTATTTCAAAGTGGGTTTGTTCTAGAGGAAACATAACCTTTTATCAACCTCATCTTAGCTGAAAAGTCTTACACAACTGCTAAAACAGATATATAAAATTCCACATGAGCAAATTCATTATGAAATGCATATAATTTGATTAGTTTTTAGTCTCTTCACAGGGTCATGAATATAATTTCTGTCCAGATTTTTTTGATTCTAGTTTATATAATTCACAACTTCTATGATGATTTGGTTGTCACTTTACATAGACTTGCTTTTTATAATGATCATATTTATTATTTGTTAAAAATATAAGATTAAACGTGGGATTTTGCTGAAACTTTTGTAGAGAAAATTGAGATATAACAGATGTCCAAGTATCAAAGTGAGTATGACCTCGAAGGAAGTTGTGTTTTATGAAATAAATATTATTTGGTTTCTCAGTGGAAGTGAATTTCTCCCACTCACATACCCACGAGCACAGGCAGTCATGGAGATGACCTGGAGCGGTGAGACTAGAGGCCAAGCTCAATCGGCTGTCTCAGCCTTAGCTCTCCCAAGTGTTTTGTCTACCTAGAATCCTAAAATGTGGGATTTACAAATTGCACCCTTTATATATGTAACTAAAGAAATGCGGTTATAAAGCTCTAAATCTAGTATGACTGATTTTTATCAAAAGAAACGGGAAACTTTAACATACAGAATGAAGAGATAGAGTATCAAATGACACCACAGCAGAAGTTTTATAGGAAGCTTCTATAAGCCATACAATAACAACAGTGACTTGTATTCACCAGATGATAGAAGGAAGAAGATAAAAACATTTTCTCAGATCTTGCAATAAGAATGTGGGCCTAGTAAAATTCTTGTTTCATACTTCTAGTTTATAAAACTAAAATTCAAGAAATACCTGCTATTTTAGACTCAGTCTTTGGTGTCTTGAACAGTGATGCCAAGAAATAGTATAAGAACTCAACACTTTGAACTGCTCTCTTAACATTCACTAAGGTCTTTAGAATCTATGTCTAGTCAAGACAGGGTTATCAGGGTCTTTCAATGCTCTCTGGGTTCAAGGCCTTCTATTTCTATTTGGACTTTGTAGCTGTCAACTCAATCAAATGAATGAAGAATATACGAAGAAGCTCAAGTTTTCAAGTCCATACCATAAACTTACTCTGAAGAAGATGATGTAGAAGTTAGATTATACACACTTAACATCTCTGGCTCTTGATTGATACCGTATTCCTTTGTGTGTGTGAAAATACTGAAGATCAGGCCTCAAGAATGATAGTTGTAAAGAACATTGAGCCTATAATTCGTGATCCCAGAGAAGCTAAATAAGAAGGTGAACCCAACGAAAAACATAAAGTTATCCTCCTGGATATTGGAAGTAGACAAGATTGTCAGGCAAAAGTTGGGAGCATGGGGGTGGGGATGGGGCTGGGGTAAGGGGAGATAGGGAGATGGGGAGAGAGAAGGGAGAAAGGGAGGATTGGGGAAAGCTTGAGGGAATGGGATGGTTGAGATGGAGGAAGGGTGGATACGGGAGCAGGGGAGTAGATATCTTAATTAAGAGAGCCATTTTAGTGTTGGCAAGAGACTTGACTCTAGAGGGGTTCCCAGGTGTTCAAGGACATATCCCCAGCTTGTTCCTTGGGCAGTAGAGGAGAGGGTGCCTGAACTGGTCCTATCCCATAGCCACACTGATGAATATCTTGCATATCACCATAGAACCTTCATCTGGCGATGGATGAAGATAGAGACAGAGATTCACATTGGAGCACTGAACTGAGCTCCCAAGGTCCAAATGAAGAGCAGAAGGAAGAAGAACATGAGCAAGAAAGTCAGGACCATGATGGGCGCGTCCATCCACAGAGACGGTGGGACTGATCTAATGGGAGCTCACCAAGGCCAGCTAAACTGGGACTGATGGAGCATGTGATCAAACCGGACTCTGAATGTGGCTGACTGAGAAGCCAAGGATAATGGCACTGGGTTTTGATTCTACTGCAAGGACTAGCTTTGTGAGAGCCTGGTTTGTTTGGATGCTCACCTTTATAGACCTGTATGGAGGGTGGAGGACCTTGAACTTCCCACAGGGCAGGGAACATTGACAGCTCTTAGGCCTGGAGAGTGAGGGGGATGGGGAATAGGGGGAGTGGGAAGGAAATGGGAGAAGGGGAGAAGGTGGAAATTTTTAATAAAAAAATGATAGTTGTACTGAAGTGATTTTTCTCACTCAAATGTATGTTTTAACCTTGTCTGTACATGTGAATCCATATATTTGTTCTCTTTTATGCCATTTGAAAGTGGCTTCTTCCTTGAGTCTACAGTCCTGACATTGTCAAAGAAGACTGGACATCTATTACCTTGTGTACCTCCCACAATCGTTGTACAAGGCCATCTCTTAAATTTCTTCCACAACATCCTTCTTTGAAATCCTTGATCTCATTCATTTATCAAAGCAGTGAATCTGTGTCCAGTGACAGACTTATATTGTGCTTGAATAAACAAGGGCAATCTCAATGCCAGTGCCTACATTCTTCCTGTTTGACATGGGCTTTTTGTATATCTGTCACATATTATGATTTTAGAAGATGGTGCTGCAGTTGATATACAAGGAAATAAAAATTGGAATGAGGTACTCATGTTATGATGAATTTAAAAGTAGAGATCATTGGGAATGCTTGTTACTCTCGCTAACATTCACCACTGTCCTGATAAATATGGTAACAAGTCATAGATATTTGAAGCCAGTAACCACAGATTCAAAATGATGGATGAAAAGAGCCAGCACAATGTTGTAAGCACATTAAATACAGTGTGTTAGGCAGCACTAAGACAAGCATGAACATATTGTTTTGATATTAAACACTTCCCAAAGAATTAATGAAGAATAACAAATATTGTTAGTGGCTTTTTTATTGTATAGAAAATACTAAATTAACCAAAATTGTCTTGGAAAGCTGATTTCAGAATATGATGAACATAAAGAAGAAAAACTGCTACCAATATAAGATGAAATCTTCAAACGCTGTCCTGACTGTCTAATTAACCAATAAATACATCTTTGCTCGCTTTTACTTGTGATTTCTTACACAATGTGTGCTACTAAGTTTTCTGTAACCTTTTATTACAGAAAAAAATTAAAAAATACTTAAAATTAAAAATTTTATAGACAGAGTCCCTACGAATCTCTAAAAAAAGCGAGATTAAGTATTAATAACTAGGAAAAAAGAAAAATTTAAGGAAGTATAATATAAGGGGTATCTTTTATTTTATTTTTTTAAATTGACCTATATATTTTTCTTCACTCTCTTCCTCCTCCTTCCCCTCTGCCCTCTTCCACGATCCCCATGCTCCCAATTTACTCAGGAGATCTTGTCTTTTTCTACTTCCTTTGTAGATTAGATTCACGTAAGTCTCTTTTGGGGTCCTCTTTGTGTTCTAGGTTCTCTAGGATTTTGAAATGTAGGCTGATTTTTCTTTACTTTATGTCTAAAAGCCACTTATGAGTGAGTATATATTATATTTGTCTTTTGGGTTTTGGGCTACCTCACTCAATAAGATGTTTTCTAGATATATCCATTTTCCTGCAAATTTCAAGATGTCATTTTTCCAATTGTTTATTGCTGCAATGTATAAGTGTCCCACATCTTCTTTATCAATTCTTCAGTTGAGGGTCATTTAGGTTGTTTCCAGGTTCTGGCTATGACAAATAATGCTGCTATGAACATAATTGAGCACATATTCTTGTAGAAGGATTCAACATACTTTGGGTATATTACATACCCAAAAGTGGTATTGCTGGATCTTGAGAAAGGCTGTTTCCTAATTTTCTGAGAAATCACCATACTGATTTCCAAAGTGACTGTACAAGTTTGCACTTCCAAAAACAATGGAGGAGAGTTCTCTCTAAATCATATCCTCTCCAGAATAAGCTGTCATCAAATTTTTTTATCTTGGCCATTCTTACAGGTGTAAGATGGAATCTCAGAGTTGCTTTGATTTGCATTTCTCTGATGGCAAAGAATGTTGAACATTTTCTTAAGTATCTTTCAGCCATATTAGATTCCTCTGTTGAGAGTTCTCTGTTTAGGTTCATATTCTTTTTTTTTTTCTGGATTACTTGTTGTTTTAATGACCAATTTACTAAGTCCTTTGTATATTTTGGAGATCAGATCCCTGAATGATGTGGGGTTGGTAAAGATCTTTTCCCATTTTTAGGCTGTCATTTTGTCTTGTTGACCATGTCCTTTGCTTTACAGAAGCTTTTCAGTTTCAGGAGGTGCTGTTTATTAATTGTTTCTCTTAGTGCCTTGTGCTACTGGTGTTATATTTAGGATGTGGTCTCTTGTGTCAATGTGTTCAAGTGTACTTCCCACTTTCTCTTCTATGAGGTTGAGTGTGGTTGGTTTTATTTTGAGGTCTTTAATCCATTTGGACTTGAGTGAAGGGTGATGTTTCTCTGATTTTTTCTCAGCCCATTTATCATCTGTATAAAGTACGGTTACTGATTTTTTTAGTAAATCTTGTTTCCTGCTATATAACTGAAGGTGTTTATAAAATGTAGAAGTTCCTTGGTAGAATTTTTGGGATCACTTATGTAAGCTATCATATCATCATCCAATAGTGACAGTCTGACTTCTTCTTTTCTGATTTGTATCCTCTTGATCTCCTTTTGTTGTCTTATTGCTCTAATTAGAACTTCAAGTACTATATTGAATGGATATGGAGAGAGTAAACAACCTTTTCTTGTTCCTGGTTTCAGTAGCATCAATTTGAGTTTTCTTCATTATATTTGATCTTGGCTGTTAGTTTGTTGTATATTGCCTTTATTATGTTCAGGTATATTCCTTGTATCACTACTCTCTCCTTGACCTTTATCATAAAGGGATGTTGTTGTTTGTCAAAGGGTTTTTTTTTGGAGCATCTGATCAGATAATCACCTGCTTTATTTACAGTTTGTTTATATATTGCATTACGTTGACAGATTTTCGTATGTTGAACCATCCCTGCATCTCTAGGAAGAAGCCTACTTAGTCATGATAGATGATTTTTCTGTTATATTTTTCTGTTATAAGCTGTTAAAAAGCTTGCCAGTATTTTATGGAGTAGTTTTGGATCAATGTTTATGAGTGAGATTGTTCTGTAATTCTCTCTCTTAGTAATGTATTTGTGTGCTTTTGGTATTAGGGTAATTGTAGCCTCATAAAAAGAGTTTGGCAATATTTCTTCTGTTTCTATTGTGTGGAACATTTGAGGAGTTTTGGTATTAGTTTTTCTTTGAAAATCTTGTAGAATTCTGAGCTAAAACCATCTGGTCCTGGTATTTTTTTTTGTTGGGAGATTTTTTGATAACAGTTTCTATTTCCTTGGCAGTTATAGATCTATTTAATTTGCTTATCTGGTCTTGATTTAATTTTTGTAAGTGATATTTAACCAGAATATTGTCCATTTCTTTAAAACTTTTCAATTTTGTGGAGTACAAGTTTTCGAAGTATGACCTGATGATTCTCTGTATTTTCTCTGTGAGAAGAGTATTCTTTAAGATAAAGAGTTATTTTTAACACCCAACCCTATATGCACTAGTAGATGAACTGAATATGCTAGAGCTAATGAGATGGCTCAACAGGTAAAAATATTTTTCTTGCAAATCTTGTGGTCTAATATTGATGTTTAGACAATATAAAAAGGTCAGATGTAGTATTGCATGCATCTAAAATCTTAGCTGTCCTACAATGAAATGTAAGGTGGAAACAGAAGAATTTTTAAGCACTCATAAGTCAGATACGCTCATTGGTCAGCTAGGCAGGAATACATTGTATACCAACAGAAATAATTGACACTGCCCTAAGCTGAAGATGAGAACTAGTTCCTGAAGCTTGTCTTCTTATATTCACATGTTTATATAGCATGAGGGCACATCTACATACATGCACACAACAATGATGATGATGATGATAAGAGATAAAAAATAAATAAAATACAAATAGAAGCTGGACTTTGTGTAATACAGAAATTCTTCACAGATGGTTGTTTTATGCTTGTATGGACATATTGGCATCTGATGCAGGCCTAGGATTCTAAAGACAAGGACTATTTTCTTTAGTCTAACTAATATCAATCTCAAGAAGGAGAGGAGAAGAGAGAGAGAGAGAGAGAGAGAGAGAGAGAGAGAGAGAGAGAGCCTATTTCCTCATTGTTGATAGGATTAAGAATTTGTAAGACTTTCTTACATCAAAGGCAATGCCCAGGAGAGAATAAGGCTACAAAGAAAACACTTTATTTCCTAAAAATGGAGAAGACTAAGATTGAATATTGATTATGTAATTCATAGGTACATCAGCAATCAAAATACCAAACTCCATATCAGTTCAGTGTCATGGAGACACTGGTGAAAGAACAGAATTGTTGAGCTCTTTGAAGATTCCCCTGCAGAGACAGTGATACTGAACTCTTGTTAAGACCCAGATATTATTAATGGACTGTGCAAATATTAGTTCACAGGGTACTTCCTTTTCGCTTTATCCACTCTCCCTCCATTTGCTATCTGCCTAAATTTATAATAGTATCTTGCTACATTGATACAAAGATGTACAGTGATCTCTTCATATTGCATCTTGTTGAGGAAAAGAAGTTATGATAATAGAGTTCATTATTTATTGATTAATACTGTAAGTTAAAAATAATGCAAATTCATTCTTATGTTTCCTGAGAGTTATCTGCGGTATTGACTGACTACAAGGAAAATAGGGAGAAAATTTTGGCTGAAATATTTAAAGCTGTGTGGAAAGAAAAATTCTTTATTATAAGCTACAAGGTTTCTTAAGATCAGTTATCAGAATTCACTGTAATTGCCTAATTACAGATATGCTAGGACAGTATTATGCTAAGTGAAATATGTATGGCAAAGGAAGACTAATTCACGATGACCACACTTGTATATGGAACCCAGATACAGAACTCAGACTTACTATAGAGAGGAGTAAAACAGAGAAGACAAAAGAGGAAGGGTTAGAAAATTTTAGCCAAAGGATTCAATACTGCTATCAGAAGCTGAATTTTTGTAGTGCTAATAAAACATAGGTTTCACTGTTCTTATACAAAATTGGTATGAAATAATTTATATATTAATTTGCTTAATCTAACTATTTCCTAATGTAAACTTATTTCAAAACATCATGCTATATAAGTAGATTCTTTTTAATTCATAAATTTAAAATTGATTTATTTTGTTTCTAATAGCACAAGACATCCTATGATATATTATGATATGTAACACTAAATGGAAGGTTTGTTAAAGCTCTCCAAAGTTTTAGAATACAACTATTTTCTGCCTCCCTGTTATATCCTAGTGCCTGATTTCAGATTTTCTCTGTGAAGATTTCTAAATGACCTTAACCTGGTGTCTTTTTATCCTTCCTGCCTTACAAGCATCTGGAATTGAGTAAATCCTGCTGCTTATAGTTTCTTTGTCTGTATACAGACTTCTAAGGCTGCTGGAAAAAGGAGTCTGCTCCCGAGTCAAGTGGCAGGATGATACATTTGTGGTCCTGTTTGATCAGTGTTCTCGCTGTGATTTCAGCTGAACTGTGTTTCAGTAGGCAATGCTCTTTCTCATATCCTACAAGAAGTCCTTCATGTCCTCTTCTTGATTTCTTTTTGCTGACATTTCTTTTATTCTTGATGTATCAGGTACTCGATGGCTTCACAAAGACAATCCATCAAGAACTAGAAGTAAATCCAAATACTGGAATCTAAGAAACCAACAATTCTGTCTTCTTCTCATTAAAGGACACTCCTGTGCTTCTCATTAAAGTAGAAGTTCTCTATGACAGATCCTTCACTGGTCTTGCATTTCTGAAGACTACCAATTATTGAATCTTTAGGACGTCACATTATTAGCTAGTTCATATTCTTCGAAACACGAAGCTTCTATTCTTATCTAGGCACATTTTCAGCTTCCTCATAACCCTATGCAGATTTTTGTCTTTTGACATTCACAAAGAACACATTATTTGCTCTTTATTAGATTAAGAGGCATATAGATAATTGGGGGCAGGATGAGATTCAGGAAGAAACTAAACAGGAAATTGTGCATTTCAGATGTCTCCCTGAAGGCTTTCCTGGAGAGTCAGTGTTGAAAGGCTCAGTCTTGTCACCTCTCTTGAGCCTGTTGTTCTTCTCTTGCTGGAAGGACTGATTGGAGATGAAAAAACAGAGAGGTCTTGCCATGTTCTTATTGATTCCGATTACAAGTGTTCATTTTTGACTGCCTTGTGATTTGTTTACCCCTTGTTGACTGGGCAGTGTGGAAGATGACCCTGACTTTCAACACTGGCCACTTCATTGAGACATGAAGAGCCCTCAATATCAATTAGTGACCAAGATGTTTTTATTTCTTCGTACCAGAAATAGGCTTTTGACAAGGGTAACACACTGATAGGCCACTAAACTTGCACACATCCATTGATTGAAATCACTAGATTTCATTACCAAAATATAACTGGGTCACTTGGTCTTATTGCTAAGAGTCTTATAGGGATATTAAATCATTGATTTTTCTATGATTTCTAGGATTAAGCATTGCATAATTTATTTTTAAAAATAGTTTAGAATATTTTCATATGTACAATGAGGTTACATGCAATGAAACTAAGTCTAAATGAAATTGATGTTTGTTGTATACTTTACACACATAGACTGCAGAAATTCTTATGTAGTATGTTTATGTACCCGCGTTTTTTATCATGATGCATCATTTGAGATGAGATGTGGAATTCTCCACTTACGACATTCTTTCCTGTGCTCAAGATACTTCAAATTGAAGTTTTCATAAGAGGACAGTTCAACCAGAAACTTTTTATTAATATTACTTACTCATGAATGACTTGATTTATGGGTGTCAGTGTTGGAATTAGGAAGTTATGTGTCCTGTGAGTAGTTTATGTGCTAATAGGTAAAAGTTTAATTTTAATGAAGTAAATAAATGTTGATGTTGTAAGAATTAAACTATTTTTTAACTTTTAAAATTGATTTTATTGAGCTATACAATTTTCTCTGCTCTTTTCCCTTCTTCTGCCCCCTGTTTCTACCCTCTTCTATGGTCTCCATGCTCCCAATTTACTCAGGAGATCTTGTCTTTTTCTACTTCCCATGAAGATTAAATCGATGCATGTATCTCTAAAGGGTCTCATTATTGTCCCGGTTCTGTGGAATTGTGAATAGTAGGCTTGTTTTCTAAGCTTTATGTCAAAAAACCACTTGTAAGTGAGTACATACAATTTTTTTTGGGGGGGGTCTGGGTTATCTCACTTAATATGATGTTTTTTAGATCTATTCATTTGCCTCCAAATCTCATGATATCATTATATTTTTTTTCTGTTTTTACTCCATTGTGTAAATGTACCACTTTTTTCTTACCCATTCTTTTGTTGAGGGGCGTTTAGGTTGTTTCCAGGTTCTGGCTATGACAAACAGTGCTGCTATAAACATAGTTGAGTATATGTCCTTGTGGTATGATTGAGCATCCTTTGGGTATATACCCCAAACTGGTATTGCTGGGTCTTGAGGAAAGCTGTTTTCTAATTTTCTGAGAAATCACCATACTGATTTCCAAAGTGTCTGTACAAGTTTGCACTTCCACGAGCAATGCAAGAGTGTTCCCTTTATCCTACATCCTCTCCTGCATAAGTTGTCATCAGGGTTTTGTACTTGGCCATTCTTACAGGTGTAAGATGGAATCTCAGAGTTGTTTTAATTTGCATTTCTCTGATGGCAAAGAATGTTAAACATTTCCTTAAGTGTGTTTCAGACATTTTTGATTCTTCTGTTCAGAGTTCTCTGTTTAGGTTTGTATCCTTTTTTTTGTTGTTGTTTTGTTTTGTTTTTTACTGGATTATTTGTTCTTTTGATGAACAATTTCTTGATTTCTTTGTATATTTTGGAGATCAACTCTCTGTCTGATGTGGGATTGGTAAAGATCTTTTCTCATTCTGTAGGCTGCTGTTTGGTCTTGTTAACTGTATCCTTTGCTTTGCAGAAGCTTCTCAGTTTCAGGAGGTCCCATTTATTAATTGTTTCTTTCAGTGTCTGTGCTACTGGGGTTATATTTAAGAAGTGGTCTTTTGCACCTTCAACTGTACTTCCCACTTTCTCTTCTATAAGGTTCAGTATGGCTGGCTTTATGTTAAGGTCTTTGATTCATTTGGACTTGAGATTTTTGCATGATGATAGATATGAGTCTATTTTCATTCTTCTACATTTAATATCCAGTTATTCTAGAACCATTTGTTGAACATGTTTTCTTTTTTCCATTTGATATTTTTTGCTTCTTTGTCAAAAGTTAGGTATTCATAGGTATGTATGCATATGTTTTTATCTAATGTAATGACCACAGCAAGCAAAAAAAAATCTTTCTTTTTTTTCATTTGCAAAGAATATTTTCTTTATTTTTTTAAATTTACTTATTTATTTATTTATAAGGATTTCCACTTCCTCCCCTCATCCCAATACACTCCTGATCCCCTTCCTCCCTCCCCTCCTCCCTCTCCAGTCCCAAGAGCAGTCAGGGTTTCCCACCCTGTGGGAAGTCCAAGTTCCTCCACCCTCTCTCCATGTCCAGGAAGGCGAGCATCCAAACAGACCAGGATCACAAAAAGTCAGTATATGCAGACGAAACAAGACCCAGTGCCATTGTCAATGACTTCTCAGTCAGCCCCCATGTCAGCCATTTTCAGAGAATCCAGTTTGATGACATGCTCGTTCAGTCCCAGTCCAGCAGGACTTGGTGAGCTCTCATTTGATCAGTCCCCTTGTATCAGTGGGTGAGCGCACCCTTCGCTGTCCTGATTTCCTTTTTCATGGTCTCCCATGTTGAAAATTAGGTGTTCATAGGTTTGTGGGTTAATATCTGGGTCTTCTATTCGATTCCATAGGTCGACTACTCTGTTCTTATGCCAATACCAAGCTGTTTTCAATACTGTAGCTCTGTAATAGAGTTTGATATCAGGGATGGTAATGCCTCCAGAAATTCCTTTATTGTATAAGATTGTTTTGGCTATCCTGGATTTTTTGTTTTTCCATATAAAGTTGATTAGTGTTCTCTCAATGTCTGTGAAGAAGTTTGATGGGATTTTGATGGGGATTGCATTGAATCTATAGATTGCTTTTGGTAGAATTGCGATTTTTACCATGTTGATTCTCCCAATCCAAGAGCAGGGGAGGTCTTTCAATTTTCTGGTATCCTCCTCGATTTCATTCTTCAAAGACTTAAAGTTCTTGTCAAATAGGTCTTTCACTTCCTTGGTTAGAGTTATACCAAGATATTTTATACTATTTGTGGCTATCGTGAAAGATTATATTTCTCTGATTTCCCTCTCTGCTTCTTTATCCGTTGTGTATAGGAGGGCAACCGATTTTTTGGAGTAGATCTTCTATCCTGCCACATTACTAAAGGTGTTTATCAACTGTAGGAGTTCTTTGGTAGAGTTTTTGGGGTCGCTTATGTACACTATCATATCATCTGCAAATAACGAAAGTTTAATTTTATCCTTTCCAATTTGAATCCCCTTGATCTCCTTATGTTGTCTTATTGCTATTGCTAGAACTTCAAGCACTATATTGAAGAGGTACAGAGAGAGAGTGGCCAGCCTTGTGGTGTTCTTTTTTTTTCTCTCTCAAAGTTTATTAAAATACAAAAGTCTCCATTTCTACCCCTGTTCCCAACACCCTCCCACTCCCCCTCCTCCCTCCCCTCCTCCCTCTCCATCCCCAAGAGCAGTCAGAGTCTCCTGCCCTGAGGGTAGTTCAAGCTCCTTCCCCCCTCCTTCCAGGTCCAGGAAGGTGAGCATCCAAACAGACTGGATCCCAGAAATTCAGTATATGCAGAGGAAACAAGTCCCAGTGTTATTGTCAATGGCTTTTCAGAAAGACTCCTGGCCAGCCACATTCAGAGAATCCGGCCTCATTCAGAGAATCTGGCTGGATCACCTGTTCACTCAGTCCCAGTCAACTGGCCTTGGTGAACTCTCATTAGATCAGTCCCCTTGTATGAGTGGGTGATCGCACCCCTCGCAGTCCTGATTTCCTTTTTCATGTTCTTCCTCCTTCTGCTCCTCATTTGGACTTTGGGGGACTCAGTCCGGTGCTCCAATGTGGGTCTCCGTCTGTATCGCTATCCATCTTCGGATGAAGGTTCCCTATGGTCTTGCCTTCCTTGCTCACGTTCTCTTTCCTTCTGCTTCTCGTTTGGACCTAGGGAGTTAAGTCCAGTGTTCCAATGTGGTCTCCGTCTCCATCTCCATCCATCGCCAGATGAAGGATCTATGGTGATAAGCAAAATATTCATCAGTATGGTTATGGGCCAAGGCCAGTTCAGGCACCCTCTCCTCTGTCCAGAGAACAATCTGGGGATCTCTCCTTGGACCTGGGATCCCATTTATAATCAAGTCTCTAGTAAACCCTAAACTGACTCCCTTAGTTGAAATATATTCTTCCCTGATCCCATATCTATCCTTCCTCCCTCCCCCCCTCCCAGTCCCCGAGCATTCCCCATTCCTCCCCTGCTCCCTTCTCTCTAACCCTCTCCCCTTCCAACAATCCTCCTACCCCCCCATGCACCCGAGGTTACCTGGGACTCTTGTCTATTTCCAATCTCCAGGAGGAAAACTACCTGAATTTTCTTCAGGTTCACCCTCTTATCCAGCTTCTCTAGGATCACGAATAATAGGCTCAAAGACCTTTAATTATGGCTAGAATCCCTTTATGAGTGAATACATACCATATTCCTCTTTTGGGGTCTAGATTACCTGACTCAGTAAAGCGGTTTTTTTTTTCTTTTTTTTATTATTTTTTAAATTTTTATTTCTTTATTTTTTTTATTTTTTTATTTAATTTTTACTGGGAACCCCTCCAGAATCAAGTCTCTTGCAAACCCTAAAATGGCTCCCTTAGCTGAGATATAAACCTCCCTGCTCACCCAACCATCCTTCCTCCCTCCCCCTTCCCATTCCCCCAAGCCTTCCCCAATCCTCCCTCTCTCCCCTCTCCCTGACCATCTTCCCTTACTTCCACCCCCCACCCCCCCATGCACCCGAGTTTGCCAGGCAATCTTGCCTAGTTCCACTATCCAGGAGGATAACTATATGATTTTCTTCAGGTTCACCTTCTTATTTAGCTTCTCTAGGATCACAAATAACTGACTCACAGACCTTTAACTATAGCTAGAATCCACTTATGAGTGAGAACATACCATATTCCTCTTTTTGGGTCTGGGGTACCTCACTCAGTAAAGCGTTTTCTATTTCCATCCATTTGCATGCAAAATTCAAGATGTCATTGTTTTTTACCGCTGAGTAAAACTATAATGTATTTATGTTCCACACCTTCTTTAACCATTCTTCTATTGAGGGGCACCTAGGTTGTTTGCATGTTCTGGCTATTACAAATAGTGCAGCTATGAAAATAGTTGAACAAATACTTTTGTAGCATGATAGGACATCCCTTGGGTATATTCCCAAGAGTGGAATTGCTGGGTCCTGAGGGAGGTTGACTCCAAGTTTCCTGAGAAACCGCCACACTGATTTCCACAGTGGCAGCATAAGTTTGCATTCCCACCAACAATGGATGAGTGTTCCCCTCACTCCACATCCTCTCCAGCATAGGCTATCATTGGTGTTTTTGACTTTAGCTATTCTGACAGGTGTAAGATGGTATCTCAGACTGGTTTTGGTTTGCATTTCCCTGATCGCTAAGGAGGTTGAGCATGACCTTAAGTGTCTTCTGGCCATTCGAAGTTCATCTGTTGTGAATTCTCTGTTCAATTCAGTACCCCATATTTTAATTGGGTTAATTAGAGTTTTAGTGTCTAGTTTCTTGAGTTCTTTGTATATTTTGGAGATTAGACCTTTGTCTGATGAGGGGTTTGTGAAGATCTTCTCCCAGTCACAAGGCAGCCTTTTTGTGTTACTGTCAGTGTCCTTTGCTTTACAGAAGCTTCTCAGTTTCAGTAGGTCCCATTTATTCATTGTTCCCCTTATTGTCTGTGCTACTGGGGTCCTACTTGGGAAGTGACCTCCTGTGCCTATATCTTGTAGACTACTTCCCACTTTCTCTTCTATCAGGTTCAAAGTGGACAGATTAATGTCGATGTCTTTAATCCATTTGAGCTTGAGTTTTGTGCATGGTGATAGATATGGACCTACTTTCATTCTTCTACAGGTTGACATCCAGTTATGACAGCACCATTTGTTAAAGATGCTTTCCTTCTTCCATTGTATACCTTTAGCTCCCTTGTCGAAAATTAGGTGTTCATAGGTTTGTGGGTTAATATCCGGGTCTTCTATTCAATTCCAGAGGTCGACTTCTATGTTCTTATGCCAATACCAAGCTGTTTTCAATTCTGTAGCTCTGTAATAGAGTTTGAAGTCAGGGATGGTAATGCCTCCAGAAGTTCCTTTATTGTATAAGATTGTTTTGGCTATCCTGGGTTTTTTGTTTTGCCATATAAACTTGAATATTTTTCTCTCAATGTCTGTGAAGAAGTTTGATGGGATTTTGATGGGGATTGCATTGAATCTATAGATTGCTTTTGGTAGAATTGCCATTTTTACTATGTTGATTCTCCCAATCCAAGAACAGGGGAGGTCTTTCCATTTTCTAGTATCTTCCTCAATTTCTTTCTTTAAAGACTTAAAGTTCTTGTCAAATAGGTCTTTCACTTCCTTGGTTAGAGTAATCCCAAGATATTTTATGCTATTTGTGGCTATCGTGAAAGGTGATGCTTTTCTGATTTCTCTGTCTTGTTCTTTATCCTTTGTGTATAGGAGGGCAACTGATTTTTTGGAGTTGATCTGGTTCCCTGCCACATTACTAAAGGTGTTTATCAGCTGTAGGAGTTCTTTGGTAGAGTATTTGGGGTCGCTTATGTACACTATCATATTATCAGCAAATAACAAAGATTATCTTCATCCTTTCCAATTCGAATTCCCTTGATCTCCTTATGTTGTCTTATTGCTATTGCTAGAACTTCAAGCACTATATTGAAGAGGTATGGAGAGAGTGGTCAGCCTTGTTGTGTTCCTGATTTTAGTGGAAAGACTTTGAATTTCTCTCCATTCAATTTGATGTTAGCTGTAGGCTTTCTGTATATTGCTTTTATTATATTTAGGGTGATCTTTGTATCTCCAGTCTTTCCAACACCTTTATCATAAATGGGTGTTGAATTTTGTCAAATGCCTTTTCAGCATCCAATGAAATGATCATATGGTTTTTTCTTTCAGTTTATTTATATGATAGATTACATTGATAGATTTGCGTATGTTGAACCAGCCCTGCATCTCTGGAATGAAGCCTACTTGATCATAATGGATAATTTTTCTAATCTATTCTTGAATTCGTTTGCCAGTATTTTATTGAGAATTTTTGCGTCGATGTTCATGAGTGAGATTGGCCTGTAATTCTCTTTCTTGGTTGTGTCTTTGTGTGGTTTTGGTATCAGGGTAACTATAGCTTCATAAAAGGAGTTTGGCAATGATTCTTCTGTTTCTATGTTGTGAAATACATTAAGGAGTGTAGGTATTAGCTCTTCCTGGAAGTTCTGGTAGAATTCTGCATTGAAACCATCTGGCCCTGGGCTTTTTGTTCGTAGGGAGATTTTTGATAACAGCTTCTAATTCTTCACGACTGACAGGTCTATTTAGATTTTTCACCTGGTCTTGGTTCAACTTTGGTATATGGTACTTATCTAAAAAAATCGTTTCTTTTACATTTTCCAATTTTGTGGCATACAGGCTTTTGTAGTAAGATCTAATGATTCTCTGAATTTCCTCTGTGTCTGTGGTTATGTCCCCCTTTTCATTTCTGATCTTATTAATTTGCATGTTCTCTCTCTGTCATTTGATTAGTTTTGATAGGGGTTTGTCGATCTTGTTGATTTTCTCCAAGTACCAGCTTTTAGTTTCATTGATTCTTTGGATTGTTTTCTGTGTTTCTATTTTGTTGATTTCAGCCCTCAGTTTGATTATTTCCAGTCTTCTACTCCTCCTGGGTGAATCAGCTTCTTTTTTTTTTTCTAGAGCTTTCAAGTGTGCTGTTAAGTCTCCAATGTGTGCTTTCTCCGTTTTCTTTAATTGGGCACTTAGTGCTATGAACTTTCCTCTTAGCACTGTTTTCATAGTGTCCCATAGGTTTGAGTATGTTGTGTCTTCATTTTCATTAAATTTAAGGAAGACTTTAACTTCTTTCTTTATTTATTCCTTGACCCAGGGGTGATTTAGTAGTTGACTCTTCAACATCCATGAGTTTGTTGGCTTCCTGGGGGTAGCATTGTTGTTGAATTCTAACTTTAATCCATGGTGATCTGACAAGACACAGGTGGTTACTAATATTTTTTTATATCTGTGGAAGTTTTCTTTGTTACTGAGTATGTGGTCAATTTTCGAGAAGATTCCATGAGCTGCAGAGAAGAAGGTATATTCTTTCCTATTTGGGTGGAGTGTTCTATAGATGTCTATTAAGTCTATTTGATTCAATATCTCCAATAATTCTCTTATTTCTCTGTTAGGTTTCTGCCTGATTGACCTGTTCATTGGTGAGAGAGGTGTGTTGAAGTCTCCTACTATTAGTGTGTGTGGTTTGATGACTGCCTTGAGTTCTAGAAGTGTTTCTTTTTCATATGTGCGTGCCTTTATATTAGGGGCATAGATATTCAGGATTGAGACTTCTTCCTGATGAATTATTCCTGTTATGAGTATGAAATGTCCATCTCCATCTCTTCTGATTGATTTTAGTTTGAAGTTGATTTTGTTAGATTTTAGAATGGCCATACCCGCTTGTTTCTTAGGTTCATTTGCTTGGAAAACCTTTTCCCAACCCTTTACTATGAGTAGGTGTCTGTCTTTGTGTTTGAGGTGTGTTTCTTGTAAACAGCAGAATGTTGGATTCTGTTTTTGTATCCAATCTCTAAGTCTGTGCCTTTTTATAGGTGAATTGAGTCCATTGATATTAAGTGGTATTAATGACCAGTTGTTGTGGACTCTGGTTATTTGGGGGGGGGGTGGGTAGTAGAGTGTATGTGTTTCCCTTCTTTGAGTTATGCTTGTGAAGGGTCGCTAGATGTCTGAGTTATTGTAGGCAGTGTTGGGAATGTTGGATTCCTTGGGTTGTGATTTTCCTTCTAATATTCTCTGTAAGGCTGGGTTTGTAGCTCCGTATTGTTTAAATTTGTTTTTATCCTGGAATATTTTGTTTTCTCCGTTGATAGTGAACGATAGCTTCGCTGGGTATAGTAGTCTGGGCTTGCATCCATGGTCTCTTAGTCTCTGCAGTACCTCTATCCAGGACCTTCTGGCTTTCATGGTTTCCATAGAGAAGTCTGGTGTCAGTCTGATAGGTTTACCTTTACAAGTTACTTGCCCTTTTTCCTTTGCAGCTCTTAATATCCTTTCTTTAATTTGAATGCTTTGTGTTTGATTATTATATTTGAGGGGATTTTTTTTATCCAGCCTATTTAGTGTTTAGTATGCTTCTTGAACCTTCATAGGAATATCGTTCTTTAGGTTGGGAAAGTTTTCTTCTATAATTTTGTTGAATATATTTTCTGGACCTTTGATCTGCAATTCTTTTCCTTCTTCTATCATTATTATTCTTAGGCTTGGTTTTTTTATTATGTCCCATATTTCCTGAATGTTTTGTGATGAGAATTTGTTGGATTTGCTGTTTTCTTTGGTCAGAGTGTTTATTTTCTATATGGTATCTTCATAATCTGAAATTCGTTCTTCTATCTCTTGTATTCTATTGGTTATGTTTGTTCCTGAAGTCTCTCTTTGTTTACCTTATTTTTCCATAACCAGCCGGCCCTCAGTTTGTGTTTTCTTCATTGCCTCCATTTCAGTTTTCAATTCTTATACTGATTCCATTACCTGTTTGATTGATTTTTCTTGGTTTCCCAGGGTATCGTTTGTGAATTTACTCATTTCTTCAAACTTTTTGTTATATTTCTCTTCCATTTCTTTACTCAGTTTTTCAATCTTTTTGTTGTATTTCTCTTCCATTTTTTATTTGAGTTATTCATACTCTGTTTAAGGGACTCTATTACTTTCATAATGACACTGTTTTCCACATCTTCCGGAATAGGGTGTTCAAATCCTTCTGCTGTAAGATCGCTGGGATCTGGTGTTTTCATGTTGTTTTTCAGATTGTTGGAGGAATTCTTGCCTTGGTGCCTGCCCATCTCTTCCTTCAGATGCTCTCCAATGGTTCTTCCCTCCGCTGGGTCTTCTGCTCCAGGATCAGTGCCCCTTGCTGGCCAAGAATCTCTCTGCCTGCAGTCCTACCTTGCTGCAGGCAGGCTATTAAAACAAAGGAAATCCCTCCTGCCTGGTTGTACTAACCACCCCATCCCGGCGGCACCCACACAGGCTGGTTTGGAGGATTTTATGCCCCGAAAAAGGGAGGGAGGAAGGGAAAGGGTTCCTGGCTGAAAGAGGGGCTGGGGTAGGAGGAGAGAGGGCTTAGCTGGGGGAAGCCGCCCCTTCGGAATACCCAGGGAGCTAAGGGTGGCAGGAAAATTGTGTGATCCCTTACTGGGCTTCTGTGGTGGGTCAGTAGCACACTTGCCCCTCCATTGTATCTTCTGCTATAGGATCAGTGCCACTTCAAAAAAATCTTTCAAATAACAACGAGTGTGTGTGTATTATATATATATAATATATATATATATATATAACAGAATATACAACAGAATATATATGCAACAGAAAATAGAACAGATAAAAGTAAAATAGAAACAGAAACCTCTAATGGGTTACAAGTTACTTCAATTGTTTTCTTTAGTAAGTATCTTTAGCAGTATTTATGGAACTAGACTTACTGAAATATGTATCTTTGATCCTCTGATCCTAAACCTGGAAATTACTCTTTATCTCTACTTAAGTGGTAAATGTAAAAGTTCATTTATTGTAGTAGCAACAATTAGAGAAAATTTGCATCAAATTTCTCATTGCTTTGAAGCCTGAAGTTGTGGCGAGTGTGTCTCATGGTTGCTCTTTTACCCATTTGTCTTCTCCTAGCCTCTCTCTCCAGCTGGGCTCAGGCATAGTAACTTTTTAGCTGTCCTTCAGATGTGCCAGGTATGCACTGAAATACCCCTTCCCCTGAATTTTGGTTCTTTGCCTTTTCTGTACAAAACTTAAATTCTAGATTAGGTTTATGTGCGTGATTGTACATAGCTGTTGGTTTCATTGAAGGTATTAGGATCAAATGCAGGTCTTCATACATGTTAAAAAGCTGGTGCACCAAGGAACATTATACAGGCCCCCAAACACAGATCTTCTGTGAAGACTTTTATCTTTCTCTTTTACTCATTAATAATGGCCTGAGTGATCTGGAAGTATTTTTAGACTTAATACAAGTTTAAATCGGTGAATAAAGAGTGACTGTTTAGGTAAAAGATAGCAGATTCATAGCTTCGTATTAAACATTGCGAAAAAGTCAAACAGAAAACATGCAGTCTGTGACCAGTGGAATATATACAAAGTACTTGTTAAATAAATAAAGAGTATGGGGATAGATAAAACATAAATTGATATTTGTGTACAAATGTGGAAAACAAATATTGAAACACTTGTTTATCATTGCATCAAGTTTCCATAAATGTAGATCTCTCTCTCTCTCTCTCTCTCTCTCTCTCTCTCTCTCTCTCTCTCTCTTTCTCTCTCTCTGTCTCAGTTGTATGAGTTTATTTGTTAGGGAGATAGAAATCAGGCTAATGGGATGTTGCTACCATGGAAGAGGAGGGAAATTAGCTTTCTTTAACATACAGTTATAAATCTGTTTCATGTGCTTTAAATGTGGCAGATTCTCAGAAAAGTGAGAATCAATTGACCTCAAGACCTAGTTATACCACTCCTTTGCACACACCCAAAATTCATTCCACCATACCACATGGACATTTGCTCAACTATGTTCATAGAAACTTTATTCATAATAGCCAGAAATTGGAACAACCTAGAAGTCTGTCAATCAAGGAATGGATAAAAAATTGTGGTATATTTATACAATGGAGTATTATTCAGTTGTTAAAAAATAACGATGTCATGAAATTTGTTGGCAAATGAATGGAACTAGAAAAGATAATTATGAGTGAGGTAACCCAGATCCAGCAAGTCAAGCATGGTACATACTTTCTTATAAAAGGATATTAGCTTTAAAGTAAAGGATAACCATGCTACAATCTACAGACCCAGAGAAGCTAAGTAACAAGGAGGGCTCAAGTGAGGACACATGAATCTCACCATAAGATGAAATAGAACAGATATGACATTGTATGGGTGAGGGGTCGGGATGAGAGGTAGGCAGGGAAACAGAAGGAATCAGGTGAGGGGAGGGTGGAGGGTGAGTACTGTGAGCGACAACTAGAACCAGGGGGAATCTCCGGCATAAGCCAGAATGGAAACTCCCAGCAATCGATAAGGGTGAGTGTAGATAAGACTCTTAGCAATGGGAGATATGGAGCCTGAACTGGTCATCTTCTATAACCAGGCAAGACTTAAGTAGGGAGTTGGGAAACAAATCTAGCCATAAAACTTTTGACCTCCAGTATGTCCTGCATTCAAGATTTGATGGGGAAAAGGTGGGGCAGAAATTGTGAGAGTGACCAACCAATGACTGATATAGCTGGAGACTCATACTATGAGAGGAAGCTCACCCCCAAGGGCCAATAACAAGAGGCAGAGTGACTCAGAGATGTAGGACATAACCAAATGTGGCTGAGAAAAAAGTCAATGAAATGATTGCTAATGATATTCTGCTATACCTATAGATCTACTGCCTAGCCCAGCTGTTATCAGAGAGGCCTTACCCAGCAACGTTTAAAATAGGAGCAGAAATCCACAGACAAACATTATGTGGAGCTGAGAATCCTGTTGAAGAGGGGGAGGAAGAATTCTAAGAGTCACTGAGATCAACTAATCCACAGAATCAACTAATCTGGGCTTATAGGGGTTTACAGAGACTGATCTACCAACCAGAGAGCCTGCATGGGAGTGACAGCTGCATATATGTTACAATTGTGTCATTTGGTCTTTTTGTGGGACTCCTAACAGTGGGAGCAGGGGCTGTCTCCTACTATGTTGCCTGTTTTGGGGACTCTTTCCTACTATCAAACTGCTTTGTCCTGCCTCAAAAGAAAAGGAGGTGCCTATTCTCACTTCACCTGATATACTGCGGCTGACTGATATCCATGGGAGACCTGCCTATAACTGAAGATACACAGTTGTAGAAGGAACAGCAAGCTGTGTCCCGCCACCTAGCTCCCAGCTAACTTTACCCGAAATAATTACACGGAAACTGTATTCTTTTAAACACTGCTTGGCCCATTAGTTCCAGCCTCTTATTGGCTAACTCTCACATCTTGATTAACCCATTTCTATTAATGTGTGTAGCACCACGAGGTTGTGGCTTACCAGGAAGGATTTTAACCTGCGCCCATCTTGGAGAGGAGAGCTACAGCATCTGCCTCACTGCCTTCTTCCTCCCAACATTCTGTTCTGTCTACTCCACCCACCTATCTTCTGACCTATCAGGCCAAGCAGTTTCTTTATTAATTAACCAATGAAAGCAGCATATAGAAATAAGGCCCACCTACATCACACAGTGGAGGAACAGAAGATGGGGTAGGGTAGAGCAGAGGTGGCGGGAGGGATTGTGAGGAGAAGAGGGAGGGGAAACTGGTCAGGATGTAAAAATAAATAAATAAACAAAAGCAAGAAGAAGAACAAGAAATATCATTTGACACAGAATACAGCAGATAATTATTTTTTACAAAAATTTCTGAAACACAGGTACATTGTTAGGGCTATACCTAAATAGGAAAATAGGCACTGTTACTTAAACTTTAAAATAAGTGTCTATGGCTAAAAGAGACTTTTCCATTTTTTTTCTATATTTAAAGCAAGCTAAAAATAGTGCTGATGTATTTATAATTCCCATGCCCCTACTCAGCCAGCAGGGAATCCTTTGCATTCATTTCTTTTTCCTTGGCTTTTGAACTCCTTAGCCTTTAAGTAACTTGTATTTGAATGACAGAGAAATATGATTTCCCTTTCAATTTTTTGCCTGGAATCTAGGACAAGTGTCTTCTGATATGTCATTTTTCTGTTGTTTTTCTAGACATTTTCAACATTAAGTTAAGTTTGGCTGCCTCCGAGGACATCTCCTCGCAGCATGCCTCTCAGGAAACTTAGGCCCAAGAGGTGAACAGCCAGTTCCCATGCTTTCTTTATACTGCAACTTTCAAACTATTAAAAACCATTTCTCTTTTGAAAGGGCTTACTTACATTCTTGACATTTGAAAAAGTGCTATCACCAATGCTTATAAGTTTTACAGAATAATTTTAGCTCCTATTGGTCTCCTCTCTGTGATTAAGAATGTAAGTTGGTGCTCTTTTTGTCATTTCAGAATTCTAATGTTTTCATATCAATTTGACTTCCAAGAGGTAATGAATAATTCATTCTTTATCATTCATAATAAGATGTTGTGAAGAACAGTTAATGCGTAGTTGGGTTGTTGCTTTATTGGCAGTATTGACTTAGAGTACAGGGAATGCTGGGTCCTCTCCCCAGCACCTAGTAAAGTTGGCATGATATTGTAAGCCTCTATAGAAACTACAGCAGTGATGAGGGGAGGTGGAGCCAGAGAGATGGGAAATTCAAGGTCATTTTTCCCTGCATGGTGACTCTGTGGTCATCCTGCGAGACCCTATCTAAAAGAAAGAAAAACTGCATCAGGAAAAAAAAAATAATTGGATTAGAAAAATTAAAAAAAAAAGAAGAGCCAGGCGGTGGTGGCGCATGCCTTTAATCCCAGCACTCGGGAGGCAGAGGCAGGTGGATCTCTGTGAGTTCGAGGCCAGCCTGGTCTACAAGAGCTAGTTCCAGGACAACCACCAAAAACTACAGAGAAACCCTGTCTCGAAAAAAAATAAAAATAAATAAAAAAAAAGAAGAAAGGAAAGCAAACAAACAATACCCCTCAAAAAGTAGGGTGTAGAATATAACGGTAAACAGGGATGGAAAGAGGGAGAGCTCTGTTTTGTTGTTTATTGGCCGACTGTGTCATACCATCTATGGCCAAGGCTCTATGAATGACATTCTTGTCTCCAGTTCCACCTCTGCTTCTCTTTATCAACCATGACTCCTCTCAGACTTTCTTAATATTAAGCCTTCTACCTCCCTCTCTCATTCAGGGTACAACGAGTCTGAAAACACACTTATGCAGAAAGGTAGGAAATTGTTAACTGAATATGGAGGTAGACCATGGACACTGTCCTAGTATAAACTTATAGTTCAGAGCTAATTCAAGGACAGGAGCTTTTTAAGCAAACTACTGCATAACCAGCGCTGTTCCCTGTAGGAAGCCACCTGGAGGCACAGGTGGTCCTGCAGTTTGGAGGTATACAAAGTCCATACCTGGCTTAGCCACGTGGGGCTGAGCACCCTTGCCTGCACCCTTGCTTGCACATGCTCAGACCAGCAAATGGCATTAACCAATCAGGACAGCGTTCAAGCCTCTCCACCGTTTAAAAGCAGCTGCCTCTGGGCTCAACTTGCTCTCTCTAAGCTTTCTCTCGTCCCTGCTCTCTTCCCTTCCCCCAATTTCCCTCAATCAAAGGGCTCCGAATAAAGACGTGACCAGGGAAGAAATTCTCGTTTTTAGTGGCGTTCATTCCTGCTGGTCAGGAAGCGCGTCGCAGTTCCCCATTTCCTCCCCATTCCATGTCCCATGCACACTGGCCACCAAGTGGGTCATCAGATATGACAGACAAGTTTTTAAATAACTCCCCAATACTGTCCTTATGTTATTTGCCTTTATAAATAATATGAATCACACACAGAGTAGTGGAGTGTGTGTTTGTGTTTGGTGGTGGTGTGGGGACTGAACTCAGCTTCTCATATGTACTAGATAAGAGGTATACTGTCTCAAACTGAAATAAAACATGATTTATTCAGGTCCTCTTTGAATCCAGATTCCTGATTTTTTCAGAATGCTTCTTCCTCTTTACTAAGAAATAACCTTGTCAGAGAGTCTTTGATGACTAGGCAATTTCAGTACACAGCAGCAATTCTTATATGACAAAGCAGTTTCTACACTTGTCTGCCCAGGCTTCCCTCTGCTCTTTAGCTAATGCTCATTTAGCTAATCTCATGGCATTGATGCTTTGGCACTGGCTCCGACTTCTCGAACATTTCATGGAGGTTCTTTAACTTTTGGAAGCATCCTCCGGTAAGCAGTTACAGGTCAAATATCAGTGTTTGAGCAGGGACTCATTGCATGCTCTTGCCAAACAATTTCTCTTTATATTCTTTATCTCTTCTACAGCAAGTAGCATTTTTAGTGAAGCACAATTTTAAAAGGTTTACCTATTTCAAGTTTACTATTTTAAAGTTTCACCTAAAGAGTTCCTCATTACTAGATTATAAATTCTCAGTTTTGGTGATCACCGAATTAATAAAATCTTTAGCCAGGGTACTTTTCTTTTAAAACATTTTACCATGTAAATGATCAGCATACAAAAACCATGAAATTAATTAACAAGCTCTGTGAATTAGGTAAGTTTCGGCTGTTGACAATGTATAGATTTGTGTTTCAGTATGATATTAGTGCATTTTTCTATGTATTATCTAATCTTACTGTGAGAGTATTAAATTTATTTTAAATTCCAGGAAAAAAAAACCTTGCGTTTTGAAACACAAATAAAGTGATAGGGTGCACTTGAAAAAGTTTGCAATGTCCTTTTAAAACCTCAATTTACTTTGAGATTTGCTCACAAAGAGCAGTAAGGTGCACTTCCAACTTTTGCTTGCTGAGAGTTGTCATTCACACCGCTCACTCCATCACAGATGTCCTAGCATGTAGCCTTTAAATCCTTAGCACTCAGAAAATAGTCATTTATGTACAGTGTTAGAACAAAGAATTGGGCTCTGGCTCTCCTTAAAAGCCTCAAGTTTTCATAGGAAAAAACAACAGATTACTGCCTTTTTGGAGTCTGCTCCCTAAGGCAGAATACCTTGCTCAACCTTGTTACAGGGGGGGAGGGCCTTGGTCTGCCACAATTTATTATGCCAGACTTTGTTGACTCTCAAAGGAGGCCTTACCTACCCCCTCTGAAGAGTGGGTGGGGGAGGTGGGCAGAAAAGAGAGGAGATTGGGTGAGTGAGAAAAAGAGGGAGGGGGAACTGGACTTGGTATGTAAAAGACAAAAAAATAAATAAATGAAATAAAAAACAACAGGTTAACATCACCAAGACGATAGAAAAATCCCCTTGGATACAAACCACCAATGTATTCCATGTCTTGTATTGTTTCAGTGTCTTTCTTTTAATCTTTAGTATACTAAATCAAGTACCCTGCAAAAAATTCTAGAAAATTCTCTCTTTTTCATATTAGGTCATGAAAGGCTTGTGCCCTCTGATAAACATCTCTGCCAATGCAATAATCCGAATCAGACCCAATCAAACTGAATTAGACAAAGCCCAGGTTTAATGGATGCCAATCTCCTGATGGCTTTCCAGCCCCCTAGAGAGGACCTGGGGAAGGAAGTCCTGAAAACCACATGTTTGCTCTCTGGGAGGTAGTTTAAATATCCTGTGGGAGAGTGGTCTTGAGCATCTCTTGGGAGGGGTCATCTTTGGCGGGTTTTTGCAGGGGTAAAGTCTAGGCTGAGGCAACTCTCTAGGGAGGGGGCTTAGGATGGAACTTCCACAGGAACATTCCAGACTCTTTAGATATATGGATGCGAGTGGCTGGGATGAAGCCTTAACCCAAAAGTCCCAGACTCTTTGAGTATATGGATGCGTGCCAGGGGCTGGGACGTGCCCTCCACCCAAACAGGTCAGTTCAAGCTGCTGTGACTTGTCACATATAATCTTAGCGGCTGTAATGATCTCTGCCCATGACCATGTCTTTGAGGAATTTACTCACAACAGCTTGTAATCCATGAAGGACTCCTGTGTAGCATGAACAGGCGCTGAGCGAGGAATGCATGCTTGCTTTCTGCCTCGGGTTTCCGATGGGTCCCAGCAGACGTGTTTTATATTCTCTCTTCGTGGGATCGGAGAACCCTTTTGCTTGGCTGCTACTTGCAATTTTCACGCAAAGATTCTCCTTAAAAGTTTTACAAACCAAAAGATTTAGGAAGGAAAATAAAATAGACTAGTAAAAACTGGCCTTCTGGTCAAAGCCCTTCTCTCAGTAATAAGATTTGACAAAGGAAATTTTATTGCACCAGAATAAAATTTGTCAAAATAAAAAGTTGTCAGCTATGGAAAAAGAAACACCTCTAAGTGGGTTCAGGATATAGCTCAGTAGAGGCATGCTTTTTATCAGCATGCTCCAGGCCCTTGGTTCAATCTGTAGCCCAGAAAAAAATTAGGCAAACACGCACTAAGTGATTCTGACCATTGAGTGATAGCATTCTTTAAAGAGCCATTTGAGTGGAGGTGTGTTTCCGTTCACAATTGCTAATTTTGGATCCCAACCTTAAGAACAAGGGGAGAATATTGAACAACCTTTCTGGTTTTGTTACAATTAACCCTCTTTTGTCAGGCTAACTTCGTAAGCTACAATCTAAGCTCCAAACCATAGATGAACTGACTTGTGACTTCTTTGGAACTTAGAATGCCTTAAAGCAACTCTTTCTTAAGAGGCAGTGCCACAGTCAGTGGACACAAATTCCAGTGTTTAATAGGTGGCTTCAGCTAGACGGGATAATATGTAGTACATTCACAATGGTACTCCTAATCCTTGATGAAGTGTGTTAGTAGAGGCTAAACTCGGTACAAGTTGGAGCAAATCATATATTATATATTATATATATTATATGATAATATATATGATAATATAATATATAGTAATATATAATATATGGTAAAAGCATGCAACTCCAGTCAGAATTTACCAAAAGGTCCGATTCAACTAGACTTGAATGTTAAATTTGGAAGTATTTTTCTACATAGGAAAAATATTATTACTTAGATGGATAAACCAGTGTTTACTGTCTTATTCTGAAAAGTTTTACTGATTATCTTCACTAATTAGAAAAATTTAGCATGACAAATCCAATACTATAAACATGATTCGTATGTGTCCTAATATAATTTATGCTGCAGAGATAAATACCATGCATAACCAGAAGCAATTTTTTTTACTCCATCTTATAGGCTATAGTTCATCATTGACAGAATCAAGGGCTGGAGTTCAAGTAGGAACTGAAGCAAAGAATATGGAGGAACACTGTTCATCAGCAACCTCTCTGGCTCACGCTTATTTAGCTTTATTTTACAGCCCATGGTGACCAGCCCAGGATTGGTGCTGCCCATATCAATCGTTAATAAGGACATTTAGCAAAGACACAACTATGGGCCAATCTGAGCAATCTCCACCTGAGACTCTCAAGTAACTCTAAGATGTGTCAGGTTGGCTTGACTTAAAATTAACTGGGATATTTTTATTTTTATTGTTGTTATGTGTTTGTGTGTGGTGTGTGGACATACGCATATATGTATGTGAGTCCTCAACAAGGGATTGACTTCAGGTCTTCCTTTACTGATTTCCAAATTATATTATTAAGATAGAGTCTCTTAATGAATTTGGAAATGAGTGATTACGCTAAACTGATTAGACAGAAAGATCCTGGGATCCTACCGTCTCTACCTACCCGGAACTATGATTGCAGTTATTCCATGTCCAGCCATTTACTTTTTAAAAGAATTTCACACACAAATGATTACATTTATATCATTCCTAACCTTTCCTGTTTGCCCCCAACTCCTCTTTCCATTCTCATTCCCTCTCAGGTTCATGACTGCTATAATTATTATTGAATATGCATATATATTCATATTACACCCAAACACACATACACACATGTATATCTGAGAGTTTAAAATTTTCAAATTAATTTCTAATCTATTCTCTTGGTCAGAGGAGTTTTCTGACATCTTATATCAGGGAGATAGGAAACTAATCATTAATGAGTTTCCAAGAATTAAAGCTATATTTAAGAAATAATACCTACTGGATCCTAATTTATTGTACTTCTTGTTAGACCACAATCTGTTCACAGAACTCTATTAAAGATCTGTGTATTTGTACTTATCTAAAACTAAAAAGTACTCACTTATTTAACATTAGCCTATTTTTAATCCTGTCTGGTTGCATTACAGATTAAATGATAAGCAACACACAAGAAGTTACTGAGTATTATTAGTTCTTAAGCTTAGGGTGTTCTTGAATTGTGAAGAAAATCCTACTTCACTCCTTCTTTCAGAGAGTGCTTCAGGCTAGTATTGTGTCTTTCAGTTCCTCCTCCTCAAAGTGAGTGTTTCATGAATGTTTTAGAGAAAATGGAATTTCTCAAATGCACTGGTTAGTAATTTTTAATAGACAGCCCAACAGTTAACTTTGCTGAATGAAAAATGTTTACTTCTATATCCTCCCTTGAAAATTAATATATATTTGGAACTCTAGAAGTTTAAACTTAAAAGTTTCAAATCATGTAACATGTTCACTGTTGTTATATAAAAGCCACTCTTAGGCTTTGATGAGTTTGTCATTAAAACAGTGTTGGGGAAGGACACAAGTGTGTCTGGAGTGTGCAGTAATCATAGCAGCACTTGGGATGGGAAGGGTGAGATCCATCAAAAAGAAACATAAATGAACATTTGGAAGAAATCATGACTGGAGGGAAGAGAAAAACAAACGGTCATTATGTTTCTGCGGGTACCTACATCAGGGAAAACAAAAAGGAAAAGCAGCCAGGATTTAGTGTTCTTGTGGGCCTCAGGTCTATAAGAAAATGAGTATTGGCCTCAAGCCTTCGTCTTTCAAAAGGAAATATAATTATGATTTAAATGTATGTTGTATGCTGAAATTGTCCTGAACTAATAAATTGCAAGCATTAATGTTTGGGAAATGTGAGCTAATACTTTGATTTTGCTAAAATTTGTTACTGGGTTCATTATAAAAACAATTAAAGCTCTTCTTTCTTCTACTGTTTTGTTCAGTGAGATTGCAATTACTACCGATACTTTTCAAATCCAACTTGGAATGGGACATCTGAGAAGATTTTTTTTCCATTATTTTATTTTTCATGATTTCTCAGAGACTATGGCATGATGTAATTTTGGTATAATGATAAATGCAGTATTTTCTAGGCAATGATTCTATGAGACTCAAATGCATTACTCACTAAAACTGACAAGTGAAGGCTATGATTGGCATCAGTTCATTGTTTATTGCTGGTTTAAGGAAGGATTTGGTGGTTAGCTGCTATTTCTGATCATTAGAGCCTCCTCTTTTAGCAATATGATGTTCTTCAAGGACACAGATGCCCAGTATGTTCTGAAGTTTAGGTAAAAAGTGCTCGCACTTTGGAAAATACTTACCAAGTAATATGACCCTAGTACTGTTAAGTTGAGTCAATCAAGGATGTGTTAGGTCTGTTTTTCATCTGGGCTTGCCCCTCTGCCTAATCTTGCATTCTCCATCTGCCTTCTAATAGAGTTGATTCCGGTGGAAGTTATTCTCTATTGTGCCCTGCATATTAAACTTCCAAACAGATTTTTCTAGAAAATATAACTGACAGCTAACTCTATAAATTCAAGGCTTATTCAACCTAGACAGAAGCCATTGAGTTATACTTAATCTTTTAAGATATGCAAGAACACATTCCACCAGGAAAAGAGTCACTTTTTCTCTGTGTGCAAGAGACTCTCCTTCAATTGGCTGTGGCATTTTGAAGTAAAATAATTTATCTGCTGATAATGAAAAGTGCCAGTGTCAATGTCAGGGCACATTTGGAAGCAAAACTGGAATAGTGTATTAAGTAGTGACCTGAAAGATGTGGAGGTATTGCCTAGAATGTATTGCTGTCTTATAATAAAGTGGCCAGAAATACCATGTAATATACTACAGTTCTCCTCGATAGAAGGCAAAGCAGAATTAACCAGACACATTTACTCCCACACACTCCTCCACACAGACAAAAATTCTAATAATGACAGGCACTATATTATGTATTATTTCTAATAATTTAAAGATGAAGAAAGGTAATGGCATTTCTAATTGGAATAACTGACTAAAATGATCTTTAGAATACCATTGTTTTCTTTCATGTTAGTAAGAAAAAAATGTCAGTTTTATAAGCTTTGTAAATTTCCTTTTCCATCTTTTTCTTATATTGTTTTTGTGGATAAATGTAACGTTGAAATTAATTTTTGACTTTTCAAGCTTTTAATACTAAAACGATCTCTTTCAGTAATCCTTCCACTGAAGATATTTTATATATTTTGAAAATTACATTATATTCTCTTTTCTTTGCACCCTAAATTATAAGACTATTATGGAATATTTAAAATATTAGTATAAGTAAATGATATACTCATGATAAATGGCTGGTATATTAAATCTTTTGTGTGTGTGTGTGTGTGTGTGTGTGTGTGTGTGTGTGTGTGTGTGTTTATAGACTGTGGTTCAGTTAGTGAATGGCAATCTACCAATGGAAAATCCAAGAATCCACTTGTTCAGTTCACAAGGCTGGATGTCTCAGGTAGTCCCCAGTATGTGCTCAGATCCCAAAGAATTAGGCTTTAATGCCTAGTTAAAGGGAAGGAATAGCCGTATCAGTGAGAGCAAGAGCAAATAGGCAAAGAGAGAGCAAGTGCCCTACTTCTGTGTCCTTTATATAGGATGATAGTAGAGGACACAGCCTAGAAGAAAGATTCCTTACCCAATCTGACTACTTCAATGAGGTGTGTGTGTGTGTGTGTGTGTGTGTGTGTGTGTGTGTGTGTGTGATCAATACTTCCTTTGTTTGGACAGATCCTTTTTTTAAAGGATCCTGGTATGCATTCTACTGCATGTAAAATGGAAGAGTATTTTAAGTCAGATTACTTTGAAATTGAAGTATCAAAACACCACAATGAAATAAGCTAATAAATTCTCCATAGCTTACATTCGTAATTCATGACAGATATCAAATATAATATAGAGAGGATAAATCCACTAGAGAATTCAAATATATGATGTAGTTAACTAAAACAATTAATTAAATTTTCCATGAGAATAATTAATAGATTTTTAAAAATAAAATTTTGGGATATATGACTAGTTGGTTGTTATTAGTTATTAGTCTCCATGTGTCATTTATATATGATATGAATATTAAATGTGTCATTTAATATAATATGAATATTAAATTGTTTGTAAGATTCTAGGCCACTGATGTCTTTGTGTATACTTCAAGATATATTTTAGAAAATGTACTATATTACAAAAATTGCAAAAGAAGGTTTTGTTCTCTGTAAAACACTTTCAATTTAAGTATTTTTATTACAAATTTAAAATCTTCCAACATTACATGGCAGTCACTGTTCCTTAGATAATTAATTATAAAATTTTATGTTATATTAACAACTCTATGTAGCTTATGAAAATACATTTATTGGGCCATTGTTCCAGATGGAAAGCCCAGTGTTTGGGCCCTGGGCTCAGGGGCAAAACCCCAGGCCCCTCCCCCACTCACCTCAGTTGCAAGGGCAAGACTCTTATATTTAGGCTGTTCCAACACCCTCCATCTGACCCTGTAATTTATAAGTCTCACTTTGCCCCCATACCCACCCATCCCCAGGACCCAAGTGTTTCCCAGAGACATAGAAAGAAATTGTACAGAACAGACCAAGAGAGAATGAATCCCTGAGAGACAGACACTGACTGCAAGGATTGAACAACGTGGCAAAGACAGTGCCTGCAGCAACTGGAGGAAGAGATGAGTAGATACCAATGCAAAAACACATTCAAGAACCTAAAGAACAATATGGTAGCACTGTAACCTAGTAGTCCTACAACACGAAGACCTGAACATCCCAACCAAAAGAATCTGAAGAAAACAACCTTAAAAACAACTTTATGAAGATAATAGAAACCCTTAAAGAGACAATAAAAAGTCCCCTTAAAGAAATCAAGGAAAAGTCTAACAAAAATTGAAGAAATAAATAAATCTCTTAAAGAAAGCCAAGAAAAAGCAAACAGATAAAGGAAACAGTTCAAAACTTGAAAATTGAAATAGAGGCAATAAAGAAAAAAAAAAGCTGAGGGAATCCTGGAAATGAAAAATCTGGGTAAATGAGCAGGAACTAGAGATGCAAGCATAACCAACACAATGAAGGAAATGGAATAAAAAATCTCAGGCATTGAAGATATGATCGAGGAAATAGATTCCTCAGTAAAAGAAAACATTAAAGTCAACAAAGACATAACACAAAACATCCAGGAAATCTGATACACCATGAAAAGACCAAACTGAAGAACAATAGGTGTAGAAGAAGAAGTCTAGCTCAATGACACAGAAAATATATTCAACAAAATCATAGAAAAAAGCTTTTTCAACCTAAAGAAGGAAATGTCTATGAAGATACAAAAAGCATACAGAAAACCAAATATATGGATCACCCTGCCCCCCAAAAAATCCCTGACCACATAATAACCAAAGCACAAAATATACAGAATAAAGAAAGAATAAAGAAAGAGCTGCAAAGGAAAAAGGCCAAATAACATACAAAGGTAGACCCATCCAAATAACAACGGATTTCTCAATGGAGACTCTGAAAGCTAGAAGGTCCTGGACAGACATTATGCGGACATCAAGAGATCATGTATGCCAACCTAGAATACTTTAATTAGCAATACTTTCATTCACCATAAATGAAGAAAACATATTTTTCATCACAAAAACCAGATTTAAAAAATACCTATCCAAAAATCTAGCTATACAGAAAGCACTAAAAGGAAATCTCCAACCCAAGAAAGTCAGAGGCACTCATCAATACACAGGCAATAGATTCTCCCTTACCAGCAAATTCTAAAGAAGGGAAACACACACATACACACACACTACCACCAAAAATAACTGAAATTAACAATCACTGGTAATTAATATCTGTTAATATTAATGGATTCATCTCACCTATAAAAAGGCACAGGATAGCAGAATGGATATCAAACAGGATACATTTTTCTGCTGCATACAAGAAACACATCTCAACTTCAAAGGCAGACATTACCTCAGAGTAAAGGGTTAGGAAAAGACTTTCCAATCAAATGAACCCAAGAAGCAAACTGGAGTAGTTATCCTAATATCTAACAAAATAGACTTCAAATTAAAAGTAATCAAGAGATGGACATTTCATATCAATCATAGGAAAAATCCATATGATGAAGTCTCAATCTTGAGTAGTTATGCCCCAAATACAAGAGCACCTACATTTGTTAAAGAAATTCTACTAAAGCCTAAACTGCACATCAAATCTCACACACTAATAGTGGGATGTTTCAGCACACCACTTTCACCAATGGATAGGTCTGCCAAACAGAAAATTAACAAAGAAACAAGGGAAGCATCAGATGTTATGTCCCAAATGAATTTAATAGGAATCTATAGAACATTCTGCCTAAACACAAAAAAAATATACCTTCTTCTCAGCATCTCATGAAGCCTTCTCTGAAAGTGACCACCAAGAAAATCTCAAAAGATACAAGCAAACATTGGAATGGACTCCTATATTTTATTGGGCCACCATGGCTTTAGGTTAGAACTCAACAGCAGTGCAAATTCCAGAAAGCTTGCAAACTCATGGGAACTGAATAATTCTCAACTGAATCACACCTGAGTCAAGGAAAAAAGAAAGAAAGAAAATAGATAATGCCTAGAAATCAATAAAAATTAAGACACAGCGTACCCAGTTTATGAGTTGCTATGAAAACAGTACTCAGAGGAAACTTCATAGCACTAAATGCCTAAATAAAAAAGTTGAAGAAATCCTACACTAGTGAATTAACAGAACATCTGAAATCTCAAAAAAAGAGAAGTAAACTTACCCATGAGGAGTAGATCCCATGAAATAAGCAAATTGAGAGCTGAAATCAATATAATAGAAACAAAGAGAAAAATACAAAGAATCAATGAAACAAAGAGTTGGTTCTTTGAGAAAACCAACAAGACAGACAACCCTTATCCAAACTAACCAAAAGATACAGAGAGAATATCCAAAGTATCAAAATCAGAAATAAAAAGTGGTACATAACAACAGACACAGAAAATCCAGTGAGTCATCATATCAAACATCAAAACCTATACTCAATAAAATTGGAAAATTTAAAAGTGTTGGTCAGCTTTCTTTATAGGATCTGTATAACAAAGTTAAACCAAGACCAGATAAACAACCTAAATACACATTTAACTTCTAAGGAAATAGAAGCAATCATTAAAAGTTTGTAACATGAAGGGCCTGCTTGCTGGGGTTTCTGTCCCACCCGGGTATCCCACAGCAGGCAAATCCCAAAGAAAATCACACGAGTTTACATTAGGTTATAAACTGATTGGCCCATTAGGTCAGGCTACTTATTAGCTCTTATAACTTATGTTACCCCATTATCCTTATCTACGTTAGCCACACAGTTCAGTACCTTTCTCAGCTGGGCAGGTTACATCCTGCCTCTGCAGTGGTCTGGGCAGGAATGGCAGAGGAAGCTTCTTCCTTCCTAGCCTTCTCCTGTTCTCATTGCCCCACCTCTACTTCCTGTCTGGTTGACCCGCCTATACTTCCTGCTGGGCCAATCAGCGTTTTATTAAAATACATGATTGACAGAATACAGACAATTCTCCTGCACCAAAAGTTTCCTAACCAAAAGTGTCCAGGATCGGATGTCTTCAGCACAGAATTCTACCAGAATTTCAAAGAAGAGGTAATTCCAATACTCCTCAAACTGTTCTACACAATAGAAACAGAAGGAACTTTGCCAAACTCCTTTCACAGTTACTCAGATATCCAAACCACACAAAGATACAACAGAAAAAGAGAACTATAGACCTATCCCCCTCATGAACATTGATGAAAAATACTCAATAAAATACTGGCAAACTCAATCCAAGAACAAATTTATAAAATCATTCACTATAACCAAGAAGACACAGAGAGAATATCCCAGAGATGTAGGGTTGTTCAAACTGAAACAAAAAAACAACAATGCAACTCATTAGATGCTGGAAAAGCCTTTGACAAAATCCAATACTGGTTCATGATAATTGTCTTGGGTAGATCAGGGATACAAGGAATATACCTAAACATAATAAAAGCATTTTACAACAAGCTGACAGCCAACATCAAATTAAATGGAGAGAAACTCAAAAAGATTCCACTAAAATCAGAAAAAAGACAAAGCTGTATACTCTCTCCATACCTATTCAGTATAGTACAAATTTTAGCTAGAGCAATAAGACAACAAAAGAGATAAAGGGAATACAAATCAATAGAAAGATGTCAAACTTTTGCTATTTATAAATGATATAATATTATACCTAAGTGACACCAAAGAGTCTATTTGGAAATCCCCACATCTGATAAAAATTTTAGTAATGTGGTAGGATACATGATCAACTCGAAGAAGAAGAAGGAGGAAGAGGAGGAGGAGGAGGAGGAGGAGGAGGAGGAGGAGGAGGAGGAAGAAGAAGAAGAAGAAGAAGAAGAAGAAGAAGAAGAAGAAGAAGAAGAAGAAGAAGAAGAAGAAGAAGAAATAAAAATGATAAACAGGCCCAGAAAGAAATCAGAGAAACAGCACCCTTTACAAAAGCCACAAATACAAAATATCTTGGGGTACCTCTCCCCAAACAAGTAAAAGACATATAGAACAAGAAGTTTAAGTCACTGAAGAAAGAAAGTGAAGAAGATATCAAAAATGAAAAGAACTCTCATGCTCTTGGAGAAGTAGGATCAATATAATAAAAATGGCAATCTTACCAAAAGCAATTCACAGATTAAATTCAATCTCCATCAAAATCCACACACAATTTCTTACAGACCTTGAAACAACAATACTCAATTTAATATGGGCAAACAAAACCCCAGGATAGGCAAACTGATCCTGTACAATAAAGGAACTTCCAGAGGCATCACCATCCCTGAGTTCAAACTCTGCTATAGAGCAATAGTAATAAAAACAGTTTGGTTTTCCCATATTTTTAAAGAAAAAAAGTTAAAATGGTACTATGGAAAAAGGAAAACACTTTTAACAAATTGTGCTGGCATAACTGGATGTCATTATGTAGAAGATTGCAAATAGATCCATATCTATCTCCATGCAAAAACTCAAGTTCAAATGGATCAAGGATTTGAACATAAATCCAATTATATTGAGCCTGATAGAAGAGAAAGAGGGAAGTATCCTTGAACTCATGATCATAGAAGACCACTTCCTAAATATAGCACCAGCAACACAGACATTGAGAGAAACAATCAATAAATGGTACTTCCTGAAGCTGAGAAGCATCTGTGAGGCAAAGGACAGGGTAAATAAGACAAAATGACCGCCTAAAGTAAGGAAAAATATCTTCACCAACTCCACATATGACAGAGGGTTGATGTCCAAAATATGTAGAGAATACAAGAAAATAGACATCAAAATGCAAAATAATACAATTTAAAATGGGATACAGAGCTAAACAGAGGTTATCAGCAAAAGATGCCAAATAGCTGAAAAATGTTTAAGGAATTGCTCATCATCCTTAGCCATCAAGGAAACACAAATCTAAATGACTCTGAGATACCATTTTATACCTGTCAAAATTCCTAAGGTAAAAAAATACTGAGGGTAACATTTGTTGGAGAGGATGTCAAGTCAGGGGAACATGCTTCCACTGCTGATGGGAGTGCAAACTTGTACAGACACTTCAGAAATCATCATGACAGCTTTTCAGAAAATTGAAAATCAATTTACCTCCTAGACATATATCCAAAGGATACTCCATCATACCACAAGGACATTTGTTCAACAATGTTCACAGCAGCATTATTCATAATAGTCAGATCCTGGAAACAACCTAGATGCCCCTCAACTAAAGAATAAATAAAGAAAATGTGGTACATATACAATGGAGTATTACTCAGCTATTAAAAAATAATGACACAATGAACTTTGCAGGCAAATAGATGTAACTAGAAAACAAAACACCCTGAGAGAGCTAACCCAGAATCAGAAAGACAAACCTGACATGTACTCATTCACAAGTGCACATTAGACATAAAAGCAAAGGAAAACCAGACTACAATCCACAGCTACAGAAGCTAGGTAACAAGGTAGACCGTAAGAGGGACACATGGATTGCCTTGGAAAGGGTAATTAAATGAGATCTCCTGGGTAAACTGGGGGTAACTAGAAATGGTAAAGGGGAGGGGATAGAAGAGAACATGAGGGAAAGGGATGGTCCAGTGTGGAGGAGGACAGAGAAGGAGAGCAATGAGAGAGAGAGAGCTGTTAAGAGAGAGATCCCTTATGGGGTTAGGCAGAAACCTGGTGTTAGTGAAATTTCCAGGAAACCACAAGAATGACCTCAGTTAAGACTCCTAACTTTAGTGGAGAGGGTCCATCCCTGTAATCAGATTAGTGTATTGTAATCAGAAGCCACTTGTTGGTTCCTGGCTGCTCAGCGCCAAAATAATCACTCAGCAACTGTATCATTTTCAATACTGGTGGCCAATAGCTTAAGCATATGGCTAGCTAATTCTTATATCTTTGGCTAACCTATTACTAGTAATCTGTATATTGCCACATGGTTGTGGCTTACTGGCAAAGTTCCAGTGTGTCAGTCTGTGGCTGTGTGCTGCATGTCTTCTCCTGGACTCTGTCTTCTTTCTCCCAGCATTCAGTTTAGTTTTCCCTGCCTAGCTCTACTCTGCCCTATCACTGAGCAAGAAAGTTTCTTTATTCATTAATAAATAAAAGCAACACATCAGTGTATACCCCAACTATCATCACAGAGCCTTCATTCAATAACTGATGGAATTACATGAAGAGATCCACAATCAATCACCAGACTGAGTTCTGGAAATTCAGTTGAAGAGAGGGAGGAGGGAATATATGAACAAGGAAGATCATGATTATGGTGGCGAAATCTACAGAGACAGTTCGACCAAGCTCTTGGAAACGCATCTAGATCGATAACCATGGAGCCTCCATGGTACCGAACAAGTCCCTCCATATGTGGGAGACAGTGGTGAAGCTTCGACTATCTAAAAGGCCCCTGGCAGTAGGACCAGGATCTGTGCCTGCTGCATAAGCTAGCACATTGGAGCATATTTTCTATGGTGGGAAGCCATGCTTAGCCTTAATGCAATGGGGAGAAGCCTGGTCCTGCCCCAACTTAAGGTCCCAGGCTTTGTTAACTCCCTATGGAAACCCTTACACATTGGGAGAAGTAGATGGGGGTGGGTTGGGGGAAAGTGAGGGAGTGGGAAGAGTGGTGGAGGAGAGAACTGTGGTTGGAATGTAAAATGAAATTAAAATAAATAAATAAAAAATAAAAGTAAAATAAAGAGAAAGAAAATGTGTTCATTTAAACAAACTTCATGTGGCTTGTGATTCTGATGAAGTTTTATTTTACTACTTTTAACATTTTACATTGCAAAACTATGAGTTTTTATGCAATTGGTATGCTAAGAGTCCAAGTATGATGAACGAGTCATAGAAGTTTCTCTTTTAAAATTGATTAATAATCAATTTCCATAATAAGAAAGCAGGCTAAAAACATGGTTTTGAATAGAATGAAAAGAAACAAATGGCAATGATTATCACAAAATCATTCCTTTAGGAAAACAAGCATACATAGTTTTCTTTAATAGTTTACTTACATCTATGTTATTAGAAACCTCTGAAAGAATCATCTCTGTCATAAGCAATAAAGACATAAGATGAGATCTTTCACTTCAAAGTATGGAAACAAAACCCAGATGGGATAAATAATTAGGCTGAGATCTCTCTACTCAAATACTTAGCTTAGCAGGGGCTTTGAAGTCATCTTGTTTAAATGAACTTATAGGGAGAAAATCCTCTCTTGAACACTTCATATAATGCCTGAGTATTGGCAGCTACTGACATTTTCTTCAGTTGTAGAAGAATATGAAATTAAGCATGCTTGTCTCTCATCTCACAGATACGTAATAGGAACGCAGTGTGACAGGGGCTGGGCCAGTCTCAGCGGTAAGAGAGTCATAATAGTAACCAATGAATCAGCTCATGGCAGTTCCAGTATACTGCAGAAATCATGAACTCATTCATAGAAGGAATTAACTGTGAGATTTGAGGAGGGCACAATATTGGGTCATTTGAGAATGAAGGACAGGGTGGCATGATTGATATCACTAAAGATGAGATGCTTCCCGGCATCACATGGTACAACTTGAGATCTGAGGTTGACCAGGTAAAAACAGAGAATATTTCAAACAAATGAGCCAATACTGGGAAAAACATCAAAAGAGGCAGAAATCCAATGCACCGTATAGCTAAAGCAATAGAGTGAGTGTGAATAAGGACAGAGAGACCTTGAGCGGCTGCTGTCGTGGAAAGGAATTACCTGAAATTTGAGACTTCAATTCCAGTGTTGACTTCATCCAGGATTTAATATTTAGTAGTGTAATAAGAAAAATGGATACCTTTGTATTTCACTTTTCCTAATCATTATAATAACCCATCTACACTGGAACTAAAGAAATGGTTTTCTGATTAAAAACATTTGATGTTTGAATTGAAGACGAGGGTTTGGTTCCCAGCACCCACACGACCACTTATAATGCTCTATAAATCTGATTCCAGGTGGTTTAATGTTCTCATCTCTTCTCTATGGGCACTGCGAGTATGTGGCTAACATTCATAAATTCAGGTAAACATTCATATAAATGAACTAATAAATAAAGAACTCCCTTTTAAAAAAGTGCATATGCTCTTCTGAAAATTAAATTAACAGGTAGGTATGAGTGTTCTGCTTCATTTTTAAACCTTCAGAAAGTTTGATAAGTCAGAGACATTCGATCTGAAGTAGAAGGTCAATTTTTATTGTGCACAGGGCCAGTCACTTCTATGCTTTTACCGGTCATTAGACTAACAGAAGCTCCTAACTTAGAAACAGATCTAAGATCAGTGTGTCATAAGATTTATACTCTAGGATGGAAAGAATTCCAAGAATATGAGGGAAATTAAGGTAACTGTACTTCCAAGTGTTTAGATTGTCAACAAGACAGAAAGTGGTGACTAGATTTCAAAGTGGACTCTGAGTCAGAAGCTCTGGTATTCAAATTGGATACAGAGAAGACTACAGCCATACATTTTAGTGCTTTGGAGATCCATTGCTATCTAACTCTGTGTAGAATCTACACTCATTAGTTACTGGATAGTAATTATGCAAATTCCCATTTCTCTCCTCAGCCCCAAGTCTTCATTCCAGTCTTCAAGCTTTGTTTATGGTGCCGTTTCCTGAGTCAATCTAAAACTGATGATTTAAAGTTTGTCAAGATTATCAATTTGTTTTGTGAAATTATATTATTATGTTCTACTGTCTCACCTAAAGGATTCCAACTTCTCAAGCCCCCATCATTTGTAGTTGACATCATTTGTATCTGCACAACAGTACAATTATTCTGGCTTAGTCAATGAATTTGATTCCAGTTGCAAAAAACACTCTCAGATTTCATTGGTCACTGCTTAGTTCTCTTTTGGATTATTTATTATCAATGCCGAGTGCAGAAATTATCAATCTCTAGGAATGGACCCATTGCCTCAAACTCAGATCTGCTGCCTCCAATGAATGAAGCTGTCAATGTACATTACACAGAGCATCCATCAGCAATCACTTAGTTCACTCCCTCTTCTTTCTTTTAAATATAATTCAGTTATAATTAATATAATTGATCATATTAATATAAAATGAATATATAATATATAACATATATAATATAATTAATATACAACATAATGTAATTAGTATAATGTATAAGATAATATAACAATAGCATATTAATATAATATATTAACATTATAGCCAAGTTATCAACTAAGGGTTCTCGTCAAGATTATTTGTGACCTCCATGATACCAATTTCAGTTAGCAAATCCCAAGTCTTTATCTTCTTTTCATTAGCATTAACAGTTGGTCATTCACTGCTGCTCAGTCTATAATTGCTTGACAGGAAATTGTCTTCATTTTTCTGTTACCTCTTGATAATGTTGCTTGTTTCCCTTAATAATTTTTCTTCTTAACTACAGAAGGTATGTGTATCTCAGATTTATCCCAAGTCCTTGTCTTCCATTCCCACTGATATTACATTGTCTCTTATAAAATATCATCTATAACATGAAAAATTTGCAAATAAGATTTATAAGTTTGCCTCTAGTTTTCAAGTTCACATATTTATCTCTGTTCTGTATATGAGTGTGCATGTTTGCATATTTGAGCTTATGGTGAATATTTTATTTTTTGTTGCCTTTTCATCCACATCAGTAAAACAGGCCAGTTCCTATTAAAGTATACCAATTCATATAGAGCACATATATCTACCCGCTAACAATACCCACAATCTTCTCCAAGACTCTGTCATTGACATTGAACTACTAAACTAGATTCATAACTACCCCTTTCCACCAATAGTGTATTCTCACACGGATGTCAAATAATGTGATACTTCTTAATACTTTCCAATAGTATCCAACCCCAGTTTGGAAAAATCAAAGTTGTTTTTCTGTTAAAAGTGCTCACACAATTGGGGACTTCTTCACAATTACTTCTCAGACTTCATTGATGATACTGTTCCTTAGGTCACGCTGACCATTCTGGTCTCACTGTCTCTCCACTCTTGTCTGCAGTGGCTCCTTGGGCATTCTGTTCATTCGCCAGTTACCTGCATATACAGATTCTCATTTCACAATGAATTCACAAAATTATACATTCTCAACCAGGACTGTTGGAACCTGTGAGCACCCAGATCCTGAACTTATTGTAAACAACTTGTTTTCCCCTTATCTGAGTGCCTACAGTTGCTCTGAGGACGAGACCCTCAGAAGTTCCTGATGGCAGGGGAATGGTTTCTGGTGCATTTGGCTGGGGTGTGGCTCTCTCTTTCTCTATAAAGTTCTTTCACATGAAACTGTAGCATCACTTATTTCTTTTACTGTCCAGACCTTCTTTCTAACATGCAGACTTTGTAGGACTAGCAACTTTTACTTTCAGCAAGTGTTTCATAAAGTTCCTGACTATCAAACATACATGTTTTATCAATACTATTCATTCATTTATTTTTGATGGAACATGTACTACATGCCTGTGATGGTAAATTTGGCAATAAACTATACAACCTATCCCAATGATCTTATAATTTACTTGGGCTACATGATATCACAGAAGATGTGGATGAGACAGAATGCTAAAGAGAGAGTGTAAATGAAAGGTTATTTTAGTTTTAGTTAATGGCTCTGATCTCTGTTCCTACTAAGGACAGCAATTAAATTACTGCTCAGCACCCCCTCAGGTTACAAGAAAGTCATTCTTGGAGAAATACTTCAGCTGTTTCTAATGTTGAGGACCAATCGATGTGAGGCATGAGGAGCAGAAATTTAAAGAAAATCTCTCTACTTAATATTGGCATTGTGACAGGTCTTTCCTCATTTGTGCAGTGTTGTCAGCCAGCCTTAGATTCGGCAGCAGATTAGCTACTCTTTTCTCTAAAGAAACTTTGACTACAATTTATCGTATAAAGCTCATTGTCTAGCCGACCCAATTCTCCAATTTTGTCAAACTTAGAGAACAAAACTGATGTTTGAAGGTTTTTTTTTCAAACAGTATTGGCAGTCAATTATAATGGACAGCAGTTCTCAACCTGTTGGTCCGAACCCTTTAGTAAACCTCTATCTTCAAAAATGCTTACATTATTATTCACAATTGTACAGTTATAAAATACAAATAAAATAATTTTATCGTTTTGGATAACCACAATATGAGAAGCTATGTTAAAGGCTCACAAAACTAGGAAAATTGAGAATCACTGATCATAAACATCTGAAAAAGAAATAAGAATCCAAAGCAAATAGAAACATATGCATAAAGAAGTAAGGCGTAGAGAAGGAATAATAAGATGTCATGGATTTGAAAGAAAGTGGGGAGGGATATTTAAAATTTTGAAAGAACATGAATATGATCAGGTAGGGGGGTAGAGAATGATCTAAGACTAGTTGAGGAAGGGGAAGGAATACTTCATTATATATTATATAAAAATGTTTAGAAGAAAAATAAAACTTCAAAAGATATAAGTTAGAGGTTCTGTGTTTTTGAGTTAAGTGTTACCCAGCTTTCCAGCAACATTGTAAATTGCAATAAAACAATGATGGTTTCAAAGTTTAGAGAAGAAGTGGTTCTTGTTCATTATTTCTTATTTTCAAATACATACACACAGAGGCAGTGTGCTCTTTAATAGTTATTACGCCAAGAACTATTTGATAATAAAGGCATACAGGGGCTGAAGGTAGGTCTCAGCAGTTAAGAGTGCACACTGCTCTTGTAGAGGACCCAGCTTGGTTCTCAGGCCTGGCATCAAATGAATGACAAGTGTAACTCCAGTTCCAGGGCATCTGACACCATCTTCTGGCCTTAGTAGGGTTTTGCATGTACGTGGCACAAAGTGACTCAGTCACACATACACATGCTGACATACATGTAATAAACAAATGTACCTTTACAAGATAAAGACTGGAGAGGGTTTCATTGGCAGGAGGTGAGACAAGGTAATAAGGGGAAGAAATAATGAAATTCTTATATCTGTAAAACTTGCAATAAATAATAAATTAATCAGTTTTAAAAGAGAGCTTAAAAAGGAGAAGGTATAGAAAAACCAACAAGGTCCTAGGTTTGCATTTGTTGGACAGTTTCTCAGGGACTGAAGACTGTAGAGACTGAAACAGGACTCAGTGTGGACACTTAAAACTGTAATTATCCAAAAACACTCAGGAGGGAGTATCAGGAACAGGCAACATTCCCAGCTTTGCCTGAACAACTTTATGTGAAGCAGTAGGATACAAAATTAGTACACAGAGCAGCAAAATTTTGAACACCCAAACTGAAAAAAAAATAGGTGAAAGATTCATTCACAACACTTTTAAAATCTATTGCATTATAGCAAGAGCGCACACTTACGTGCATGTACACACACTTACGTGCATGTACACACACTTGCCATGTTTGTAGTATGTGTGTTTGTGTTTGTGTTCACGTGTGCATGTGTCCATGAGTGCATGTGCCCATGGAGGCTAGAGGTACAAGACACTCTCAGAGTAGGACTTACAAGCAGTTTGTGCTCCTCAGTGTGGGTACTAGGAACTGAACTGAGGTCCTCTGTAAGAGGAGAACACAGTCTGCGGTGCCCTGGATAAGAATGGCCCTCATGGATTCATAGATTTGAATACTTAGTCACCAGGGAGTGGCACAAGTAGGAAGTGTGGCCTTGTTAGAGTAGGTGAGGCCTTGTTGGAGGATGTGTTTCACTAGGGGTGGGCTTTTAGATTTCAGATGCTGTAGCCAGGCCCAGTGTCTCTCTCTCTCTTCCTGTTGTCTGAGGATCCAGGTTATGGTGTTTCTTTACAGCAATGGAAACTCTAAGAAACACTTTAAACCACTCACCCAGCTCTGTAGACCACATTCATAATAATTTTAAAAAATAAGGACATAAACATAGCCAAGGATACAGAGGACTTTGATGATAAAAATATTATGACACTAAAGAACGAAAATGAAAACGAAAACGAGAAAGTTGGACGAATTCTCATGTTCATGTAATATTTAATTAATGTAAAAACATGTGTATTATGAGTCATAATCTACAGACTGAATGCAATCTTTGTCAAAATTTCAGTAGTATCCTCCAGAAAAGAAATTCTAAAATGCACAGAGAGTTAAGAGAGACCTCAAATAGTCAAAGCACTCCTATGCAGAAAGAGTAGTGCTTGCCTAGCAGTGCAGACGGCTCCGGGATAAAACACTTGCTGCACAAGCCTGAGGACCAGAATTCCGGATTACAGAGCCTACATAAAACAAAGCAGGTGTGCAAGCAAGCCTGTGATTCCAGCCTTCCAGAGGCAGAGATGGAATATCCAGGACAAGTTGCCGAGCTAGCTTAGCTAAGCACTGAGTTCTGGCATTATTGAGAGACCCTGACTCAGAAAATAAAATGGAGATCATAGGAGGGGATTCTTTGATGCTCATACACAAGTGCGTCCACACACAAGTAAGTACCCAGGCTTACATGAACACCGCAGGGAGGTACATACGCACGCATGCATGCAAACACACACACACACACACACACACACACACACACACACACACACACACACTATGTAATATCATGTTAAGAAAAATATCACAGTTCTATAAAAAATTCAGGGAAAAAACGGTTAAAACAGAAGTATATTCACACAGCCATAGCAACTCGGTTTTTGACAAAGATGCCTCAAGCTTACATAGGCAAAAGGCTGCATAATTATTAAGTGGTGCTGGTAAACATGCATCCTCATGTAGAAGAAACACCAGATTACCTCTTATTATAAGCAGAAGCCATTAATCATGCATTGAAAGCTTTTTTATGTGACCTGAAATCTTGGAAATGTTTGAGCAAAATAAGAAAGCCATTTTAAGTACAGACAAAGAGCAGAGCATTGTGAAAGGGACTCCACCAGCATAGGAGGCAAGTGATAAAATTACAGAGCTTCTGCAGAGAGAGGGAAGCAATACAAGCCAACACAATGGGATTTTGTCATGCATACCATTAATCAAAGTGCCAATATTTAGAATATATAAATAACTGCAAATTATAAACCCCTAAACAGTCTACAGATTAATAAATGGAGTAACAATGTGACTAGAAAATTCTCAAAAAAGAAACACAATGGTCAATAAATTTTTTAAAAGTGATCAGTCAATTTTGTCATAAGAAAAATTAAAAGTATTTTGAGGTTCAACTTATCCACAAACAGAATATCTATCATAAAGGAAACAAAAGACAACAAATATTAACAAGGATGTGTAGAAGCAGGGGGAAACATTGATTTACTGCCTGTGGGTATATAAACTGATAGATTAACTATGGAAATAAGTATGAAATTTCTCCTCACATTGAAATAAACTTAGAACATATGGCCCAACTATACCTCGCTTGGATATTACTCTAACTTCTACCTCAGAGATAGTTTGACCTCCAGACTTAAGGCTTCACTATTCAAAACAACTAGAAGATGCAGAAGCATGGAAGTTCAAAGATAAATGATTGAGAAACTATGGAACATATTCACAAAGGAATTTTATTCAGCCATAGAGAACATGAAATGATGGCCTATGTGAGAATATAGATGGATCTGGAAATCATTGCTGTGCAAAATAACTAGATTCAGAAGGACAACAACTACATATACTCTATCATAAGAAAAGCCTATGACTGTGTATATGTGTGTGACATAACTAGAACAGATGAGAGAGGAAGAGAGATCATAAAGAAGATTGGTAATGGAATCATATATATATGAAATCAGAATTGATACAGTGGTAAGGGGATTGGGACCAAGCAGAGGAGACAAAAACAACATAGAACAATGCAAAAAATGAAAAAAATTAAAAAATGGTTATGAAAATGCAAATATTAAACCCATTATTTTATCTAAACTCAAAAGTTAATTAGGCTATATATTTGGTGTCATTTGAAAGGGATCTTTGAACTTTTTTCATATAACAAATTACTAATATACACTTAAATATTTATTTATATACAAAACTAACTGATAAACTATCTTCTTGGTGTTGTTGATATCTAACATTTTTATAAAACATTATAATATATTATGAGAAACATCTTTGATGTTGTATTTCTAGAAAAAATACTATATTTCTTTGTATTTTCTCTTAAGTCATTAAACTTCCTTCTTACATATAGCAAAACCTGTCAGCAGAAAATTCTGTACCAAGTACACTTGGAAGGCAGAGCAGGGAGAGTTCCTTTTGTTTAAGGCCAGTTTAGCCTGGTCTATATTACAAAAAAAAGAAGTTAATGAAGTAAGGCATTTGGAGAATAACAAATAATACTTAAGATTCATTTCATCATACTTGTGATTTGTTAACTCAAATCCTTATGGTCTGAGTTCATGTATTAATGCCAAAAGAAGTAATACACATAAAATACACATAAAATCATGGGAAAGGTAACTTTGATTTTTAAACTTACTAAAATATGAAAGCCAAATGTAAAATACTTTGTCTTGCCAGCACGGCAACTGTTTTTTTTTTTGTTTATTTTTGTTGTTGTTGTTGTTTTTTTGTTTTTTTTTTTTGAGCAAGGGACATCGGGATTAACATGTAGCATAACTTCAGGTTCTGTAGACAAACCTTTATTTCATTTTTTTACATAGTATATATAGCCCTCAGCAGGGGAGGCTAAGACAGCAAAAGCAGGAAACTCATCACTGTAACTTAATGGCTTAGGGGTAAACATCCTTAGAAACATTGTTGAAAACAACAGATTGTTCCTGTTTTTAACCAACTGGAAGAGTGCAAACCAGATCAAGTGGAGGTGTGAAGGCCTGTCCTCTAGGGACCCAACAAAATACTAGATGAATAAGAAAAATGTAAGTTTCACATCTACTTGTGGGCTGTTGAAGAGAGCATGTCCAATGTCTTTAATGGTGTGATATCTATAGGTGGATCTCACTCCAGGGCAGGACCCACTTTCAAAAATATATGGGCAATACAAATTAGATTCAATGGAATCTTCTTTTAACAGTTAAGGAAAAAACAGACATGATGACAGATATGTCTATTCTAATAACAATACTTAGAAGGCAGAGCATGGAGAGCTCCAGAGATTCAAAGTCAGTTTAGATTGACAAAGACAAGTGAGACATTGGGAGAATCTTTCCAATTAATACATTTTTTCCTTGTCTCCACTAGAAAATCTCTTTCATTGGATCATCTACAATTTTTAATTTCTCTCTCATTTCTTGTCTTCCAAAGACATTTAAATTCCTGCCTGTACTTCAGTAAAGGACAACTTGCTATCGTATTTTTGTTTCAATCAAATAAGGTTTCTGAAAAGTCCTATTTGTACTATATTAAAAATTACTCAAAGTGTAAATATTTCATAATTATTTGCAGGAAAGCTAACATAACACAGAATAAACACTACCTGTCAACGTTATTCATTTTAATGATTTATGATTGCAATTTAAAGCACAGTGTTAAGTTAGCTGTTACGTTTGTGGTTTGAAAAATTTAAATCTCCATGATATTTGATTTCACTACAGTTCCTAAAATCACAGCATATGATATATCTTGCTGTCATTATTATTAGGTAAGTCTGAAGATATTTGGTAAAAGTTATTAACGTCAATACATAAAATGGAACAGAATAGAACTGATGAACTTTAAGCTAAAAGAAATATGTACCAAAAGTTCTATGAAAAATGCAACAGTATGATCAGGTATAGTGCTGCACAGTGACGTCCCAGTACTTGGAGGCTGAGTACGGAGAATCACGACTTCTAGACAAGAATGGTTTACACAGAAGGAACCCATCTCTGATCATGATATGGAGAACATAATATTTAACAGTATAAAACCAATATTAATAGTGTGCCTTCTATTTGAAAATGGTAAGGAAGTAGTAACTTCTTGGTTAAAAAATTACATGAAATTGTGAATCATTGGATTCCAAAAAAATACTGAAATACTAAACAGAAATAAAATGAAATATTTGGTGTTCGAAATCCATGATTTAGTGAGGATGAATAGAGAAATCAAAATTAAGTATGTATTTCTGAATGAAGGTCATATATACTCATTAAATATTAGGAATATTATGTGTAGACTGTAGATAAAAATGGCAATGAATTCGATTAAAGACAAATGCTATGGAAAAGATAAAAGAAGCAAAACCGGAAACACAAAACAGAAGGTTTTTTCAAAACCTTCCAAGTAATTCAGTTCCTAAATTTCTGAATTATTTTTAGGGAAGAACTGACTAAAATTGAATATGGAAAATATGGTGCTAAAGTTGAGGGATCATAAAAGAGGGTGTATTTGAATTAAAGAAGACAATACAGAAATTCATAAAAGAGTAATTGAGGAATTAAGACAAAGCATGAGAATAAATATTCTGGAATTTTCAGTCAATGAAATAATGATAATCCGAGAGTTCACAGTTCATTTTCTGAAGCTACGGTGTTAGATTTCAGCAACTGATCCTAACAGCTTAAACACTGGAAGAGCAATCATGAAGAACGCTCTCTCTGACTCTATATTCTGACCATCTTAGCTCCACTTTACCATTAACATTTTTATTGCCCTTACCTTCATGTTTGACAGGAACATCTGAGCCATTCTATCCTATTCTTTGAGGTCTAATAATTACAAAATGGAATCTTTGGATCCCTGATGCCCACTCTAACTTCTAAGAACTAGCTAATGTAGCCAACAAATTCTCCTGGGCTCCTAAAACATAGAGCATCTACCATTGTGGAAAGTAATGTGAATTATGTAGTTTATAGAATATGTATAGGTTGAGGAGGAACTAAGTGGGTCACCACTGACTACATATAGTATTATTCTTTCTGTTAAATTTGGTTATTTCTTTTTCCATCAAGGTTAAAAAAATCAACTTGAGAATAGAACTGACTATGCTATCTGGTATGTAGAGTACACACACATACACACACACACACACACACACACACACACACACACACGAAACCAATCAATTAACCAACCAAACAAACAAACAAAAATACCCACTTTATTAGATGAGTGAGTTGATGGATTCTTTTAATCTACCAAACTGAAGAAATGTACCTTTTTATCCACAATGATTATGTTACAAATGTTGATTTTTAAATTGTGTTTTGATATCAGAATACTGTGGTGGTTTGCATAAGAGGACTTCCCCATAGGTTCATGTATTTAAATGTTTGAAAGGATTAGGAAAAGTGGCCCTTTGGGAGAAAGCATTTCACTGCGGTTGGGCTTTGAGGTTTCAAAAGCTCAAGCCAGGTCCAGTAGCACTCTCTTCCTGCTGCCTGTGGACCCTGATGTAGAGTTCTTATCTCCTCTCTAGCAACATGTCTGCCTGCATGCTGCTATGATGATAATGGATCAAACCTCTGAAATTATAGGTAAGCCCCAATTAAATGCTTTTTTTGGGGTCATGATGTCTCTTCACATCAACAGAACTGTGACTAAGATACTCACTAAAGGTACAACTGCTTCAAATCAAACTCAAAGTTACAAACTATCAGAGAAATAGAAGAAAATAATCTGTGCCAAATTGAAATAAAGCTGTCATGCTAATTCTTGATCATAAATAAACATATAAAATATGCCATAAAATATGTATCTCTAATAAAATTAATATTAATTACAATAATGTAGTCATATATTAATATAATTTAAATATAATTAACATAATTATAGCATAATATGATTTAAATACTTTAATAGTTACATTTTCTAATTTGCCAGTCTTACTTGTTTTCCTTGATGGGGTAGTAGGAAAAGAAAAAAAGAACCCACACAAAGGCACACGTACAGAAAAGCTGGGATCTGAAGGGTCATGTGCACTTTGATTGAGCTACACTGACTAACCCACAACCTCGAAACTCAACATTAATTATGTACAGCACAGAGAGGGAATTAGAGAGTTTTCATAGGTGATCTCTATAAGTGAGAAGTCTCAGGCTGTAAACACCTGGGAGGATAAAGATGCAACTGTTAGTCTTTACATGCATGATCAGTAATTCATCAGCATTACACCTACTGTTAGCATTCACATGTGGACCACAGAAAGACTTTGCAAGGTCAATCAATCATCAACACTCACATAACACACACTCTCAACATTCAGCTGTGGACCATAGAAAGGCTTTCTATCCTGAGCCTTACCTTGGGGAAAGGCTTCACCATTCCCATGGATCTATGGTATTGGTCCTTGACATGACCACCTGTGTCAACAGTACACATTCAGTCAAGACTTCATCTATTCTTCACACATTGACTATTGACTTTCTAGCCTCTCCATTTTATTTAACTTATATTCTTTTCCATTTTCATTTAGATACACTTAGCTAAGAGAATTTCCTAACAAAAGTGCTGCAATTTCAGTAATTAATTTAAACTTATTAGAATATAAAATAGATCTATCAATTTGCATGAATTACTCTAGGCTTTTGGGTAAGTAGCAGGAAAGTCAGGAAATTGGAATGATTTTCCATGAACTCTCCAAAAATGGTTTTAAAATTTAATCTTCCTTAATACCTATAAAAGTAGAAGAGTACAAATAGAAATTTTAAAAAGCATGAAAGATTAAAGGTTCCAAAGTTTTAAGACAGTTTTTATAGACATTATAGATGTTTTTAAAACAATAGATTATATGCTGTATCATATACCAGAGATTTAATTATAAACACTCAATTACGAGCTCTCAGATGTGAGCAGCAGACCAGCATCCAAACATCACATCATAAAAAAGCATAAAAAATATAGATTCCAAGATCACATAGAACTGTTACATCTAACAGTTCTGAAGGAGAACAAAATATAAATTTCTGAAGTTCGTTTTCTGTATGCTAAACAGGAATAAACAACTGGAGAATGATAATGTTGCCATGGAAATAAATCCTTCATGTTTGCTCCTGTGAATACTGAGCTCCATGTTCTGTATTCATGCAATTCACACAGTTACAAACTCCCTAACTAGTAACACACCTCTCTCTCTCTCTCTGTCTCTCTCTCTCTCTGTCTCTGTCTCTCTCTCTCTCTCACACACACACATACACACACACACATGCTTGCACACATGCATGCACATGCACACATTCAGAGAGAGAGGAAAAGAGAGCAAGAGTGAGAGAGAGGGAGAGAGAGTCATGTCTTACTGATGTGTATGATTCTATGTCACTTGATAAGATATATTAACACATGACAAGCAAACTAAAGATTTCACATAAAGCATTAAAAAAGAAAATTTAAATAACAATTGAATAAAACATTTAAATGAGTTAAATGACACCTATTGTTGTACTTTCCTTCTCAGCATTAATTCAAAATAATTTCCCCTGATCATTTTCTTTGAAAGAACTGTGTTTGATACCCACAATCTGAGTTTAGTATTTAATTTAAACAGTGACACTTCAGAGTCCATCCATTCATTCAATAAGTAGGTGAAGTCCTACTTATTAGCTGACTTTTGCCAAAACAAACATAAAACACCAAAAATGTGACAAAAAATCTCAGTTTAACTGCAAATTGTGTTGATATCACTTAATCACATTTTAAATGCAGTTTTCTATTGTTCTAAAATACTTTGAATCTATAAGACAAAAGAAGATTGATATGTTAGAACACTTTCTCCTTTAACGTTTTCTTCTCTTCTTATGCTAGATTGGTGCTGGATTAATAAAGAGAGAGCTACGGTGCTATCATTGATCCAAAAAGTTTCTCCCTGATGATTGTGTGTGTATATATGTGTGTATGTGTGTGTGTGAAAGCCAGTAAAAAACAATGATGTATTGGTGATTTCACAATACAAGCTTTATATTTCATATCTGGCTTAAAACTACCTCCAGGACAAACTATTACAAAGAAATTTAAGTCATTATTATGACTTTTGAAGTCAAATTTAGCACTGGAGATTCTTTAACATTCTCAGTGAAGCATTAGGAAATTAGGTACTTTCCTAGCCATAGAAATATTTTCATATCCAACAATTATTTTTGTGTTTTGCATATTGTGGCATATCAAATAATTTTTTTGATTTCTGTATTAATAAATGCATAATTAAAGAACTTTATCAGTTGAATATTTGAGATAAAATTAGATAGTGAGAAGCTAATACTTTGAGGGTAACTTAGGTTCCCAGGTACAGAAATCTCCCAAGGTCATTGTACTGGATTCTGGTCATGTGTTCAAATTTAGTCACTATTCTAAATAATAAGGAATTTTAGTTGCTTTAGAGTCAAAGCAATTATTACTAAGACTGACAAATACTCACTAAAATCATTTTCCTTATGAATTCATAGGTTAAACTTGTCATATAATCAGAGAATAAATAATTGTTTTTTAAAGAGAAATTGAGATAGACTTTTGCAGAAAAATAAAAGATAAAATTTGTATATAACATCTTGATGTATACACTTTTAATTGTGTCATAATTGGTGTGGTAAAATCTCAGCAGAAAAGTTGGGAAATTTTCTTATGTTTCCTTTTCTAAGCTTGGCTTCCATACAATTTTCAGACATATAGATATGCAAATTTTTTCTTGGTAATGTATTCTTAGAAATGTTTTCATTCCTTACATTGAGTTTTATATAGAAGTTTTAATACTTTAAGGAATCTTATAACAGTTTCAGCTCTATCAATAATATATGAAAATTGCCTCACAATTACCAAAAGATATATGTTGTTTGTTCAATTTTTTAAAATTATCTTCTGCAGCCCAGGGCACAACCTGGGGACCTCTCCTTGGGTCTGGGAACTCCTCCAGAATCAAGTATCTTGCAAACGCTAAAATGCCTCCCTTAGATGAGATATATACTTCCCTGCTCCCATATCCATCCTTCCTCCCTCCCCCATCCCAATCCCCCAAGCCATCCACAATCCTTCCCCTCTCCCTTCTCTTTAACCATCTCCCCTTGCTTCCACCCCCCACCCCCCGTGCTCTCAAGTTTGCCTGGCAATCTTGTATACTTCCAATATCCAAGAGGATAACTATATGATTTTCTTCAGGTTCACCTTCTTATTTAGCTTCTCTAGGACCACGAATTATAGGCTCAAAGCCCTTTAACTATGCCTAGAATCCACTTATGAGTGAGTACATACCATATTCCTCTTTTTGGGTCTGGGTTACATCACTCAGTAAAGCGTTTTCTATTTCCATCCATTTGCATGCAAAATTCAAGATGTCATTGTTTTTTACCGCTGAGTAAAACTCTAATGTGTATATGTTCCACACCTTCTTTAACCATTCTTCTATTGAGGGGCACCTAGGTTGTTTGCATGTTCTGGCTATTACAAATAGTGCAGCTATGAACATAGTTGAACAAATGCTTTTGTGGTATGTATGATAGGGCATCTCTTGAGTATATTCCCAAGAGTGGAATTGCTGGGTCCTGAGAGAGGTTGACTCCAAGTTTCCTGAGAAACCGCCACACTGATTTCCACAGTGGCTGCACAAATTTGCCTTCCCACCAACAATGGATGAGTGTTCCCCTCACCCCACATCCTCTCCAGCATAGGTTATCATTGGTGTTTTTGACTTTAGCTATTCTGACAGGTGTAAAATGGTATCTTAAAGTTGTTATGATTTGCATTTCCCTGATCGCTAAGGAGGGTGCCTGAACTGGCCTTGGCCCATAACCATACTGATGAATATTTTGCATATCATCATAGAACCTTCATCTGCTGATGGATGGAGATAGAGACAGAGACACATATTGGAACACTGGACTTAACTCCGTAGGTCCAAATGAGAAGCAGAAGGAAAGAGAACGTGAGCAAGAAAAGCAGGACCAGAAGGAACCTTCATCTAGGATGGATGGCGATACAGAAGGAGACCCATATTGGAGCACTAGACTGAGCTCCTAAGGTCCAAATGAGGAGCAGAAGGAGGAAGAACATGAAAAAGGAGATCAGGAACGCGAGGGGTGCATTCACCCTCTGATACAAGGGGACTCATCTAATGAGAGCTCACCAAGGCCAGCTGGACTGGGACTGAACAAGCATGTGATCAAACCAGAGTCTCTGAATGTGGCTGACATGGTAGCTGACTGAGAAGGCATTGACAATGGCACTGGGTCTTGTTTTGTTTGCATGTACTGGCTTTTTGGGATCCTAGTCTGTTTGGATGCTCACCTTCCTAGAGCTGGAGGGAGAGGGGAGGAACTTGAACTTCCCACAGGGCAGGAAACCCTGACTGCTCTTAGGACTGGAGAGGGAGAAGGAGAGGGAGTGGGGGGGAGGGCTAGAAGGAGTGGGGGAAATGGGAAGGTATGGGGAGGAGGGGAGGAAGTGAAAAATTTTATAAACAAATAAATAAATAAAAAAAATTTTCTTCTGCATTTCTGATATGACAGTCACAGAATAAGTTTCTCTCCTTCTAAGTTCATCTCTATCACATCTGGAATATTTTTACTATTATTTTCAGATAAAACTAGTTATATTTTCTTCTTTTTACTTTCTGGTAATGATCATAAGTGCTAAAATCCACTTCACATATGTTCATGTACACTAGATATGTGTCATTAAAGACAAGAAATAAAATATTACCATCCCAGTGTAGTTACAAAAGAGACATATCTAATAAAATGGAGTGTATGCCTCTTCAAATCAAATTTATTGAAAAAAAACTGATAAATAAAACTGTGGTACAACATGATAAGGACAAAGAAATTTGTATTCTAGAACCATGAACTGATCAATAGGCTAAGACAGTTTACCTTTATTTGGAGTTATAGGCTTTGAATTGAATACTTATCATCAAAATGACAACATGATTGCAATTACTACTGTACAAACAAGGACAGATAATCTTCCATGACACATTGAGAAGTACTGATAGTATGAAGCTTATTCTGAGGAATCACTAGAGTTTTTCAACATGCATGGACAATTTTAATAATGCTGTATCAATCCATCATATGCCAAGCCTAGTTGAAATCTGATGACATGGGTCCTTTACTTAGGTGCAGCTGCGTATTTGAAGAGTCTCAAAACACATTTTGTATCTTCTCTTGCTTGTGATGCTTTGTGTATGAGAGTGCATGTGTTTGTGTGTACATGCATGCACGTGGAGGGGTGTTGGGGGAGTGTGTGTGCCTGTAGCTGACCAATTGTCTGGCCAGTGAGTTCCAGATATCTGATTTCCCTCCTCGTTCCTCTCGTTGGGGATTTAAAAGCATCTTCTGTTGTATCTAGTCTTTTTGCTTGGGTTCTGGGGATTTGATCTCAGGGCCTCATCATTCTGTGTCAGACACTTTAATAGCAAAGTTATCTCCTCATCACACTTTCATTATGTTCATATTATGTTAACTCATTTCCTTTCTTTTTATGTTTTATTCTTTAATTACAAATTATTCTTTTCTCACATAATATATCTTTAATATATCCTGGTTATAGTTTCTCTCCATCTACTACTCTTAGTTTCTCTCTGCCTGCCCTCCCCTCCAGATTCAGTCCCTTTCTGTCCCTCACCAGAAAAATAAAATATAATAAGATAAAATAAAAATATCATATCATAGTTCTACACAGCAGCCCAACATGAGAAAAGACTTACAAGAGCAGGACCAAGATTCGGAGCTCTCATTCTCACAGTCCAGAGTCTGATAAAAAAAACCAAACAAACAAGCCATAAGCTATAATATATACTCAGAGGAACTGGTACAGGTCCTTGTAGGACCCGTGCTTGTTGCTTCAGTATCTGTATGCACTACCATATGCACCTTGCTCAGTTGACTTCAAACGCCTTGTTCTGCTGGTGTCCTTCATCCCCTCTGGCTCTTACAATTTTTCTGTCTCCTCTTCCTTTGTATTCTCTGAGCTCTAGAGGAGGGATCTGATGGAGACTTCTAATTCTGACTCTCTCTATGTGTAATGTTCAGCTTTGGGTCTCTGCGTCTGTTCCCTCTACTACTGGAGGAAGCCTCTCTAGTGATGCCTGCATAAGACCTGGATCTATCAGTATAGCAGACTATTTTTAGAAATCATTGCTGGTTTGTTGGGTCCCTAGAGGACAGGCCTTCGCACCCCAACTTGATCTGGTTTGCACTATTGCACTTGGTTGAAAACAGGAACAAAAATAGGAACAACATGTTGTTTTCAGCAATGTTTCTAAGGATGTTTACCCCTAAGCCATTGAGTTATGGTGATGAGCTTCCTGCTTTTGCTGGCTTGGCTCCCCTGCTGAGGGCTATATATACTATGTGAGAAAGTGGAATAAAGGCTTGTCTGCAGAACCTGAAGTTGTGTTGTGTGTTAATCCCGATGTCCCTCGCTCAGAAGAACGACAGTTGCCATGCTGGCGTGGCACTGGTTGGAGTGCAAACTTGTATAGCCACTATGGGATTCAATATAACAGAAAGAATTGAATTGATCTACCTCAAGAGCCAACTATACGACTCTTGGGCACATACCCAAAGGACGCTTTATTCTACCACAAGGACACTTGCTAACCCATGTCATAATATCCAGAAACTGGAAACAAAACAACCTAGATGTTTCTCAATAAAAGAATGAATAAAAAAATGTGACACATTTAAACAATGGGGTATAACTAAGCTATTAAAAAATGAGATCATGAAAATTCAGAGAAATGGATGGAACTAGAAACAATCACAGTGCCTGAGGTAACCCAGATGCAGCAGATACATATGGCATCAACACACTTCTAAATGGCTGTTTGCCAACCTACAATCTGTAGACCCAGAGAAGTTAGGTAAAGAAGAGGAGTCTTGGGGAGGAACAGGGATATCCCTGGGGGGGGGCATAGAATATATTTTATGGGCAGACTGAAATGAGGGTCTGGGTGGGGTGGGAAATAGGTGGGTAAAGAGATTGTGTGGAGGGAGAGAATGCTGGGAAAGACAGCTGGAATGGGGAGGCATTTGGAGAGTGCTGTGGAAATCTGGTGCAGTGAAAACTTCCTGGAATCTATGAAGGTGTTCCTAATGAACACTTCTGCAGGGGAAGATATGCGACTTCACTGGCCATCTCTTGTAACCAGGCAAGACTACAGTGGAAGCACTGATTTGCAATCAACTCTTGTTTTGGCCAAGGGATTCCCAGGAAAATCCCCAAACAACCAAAGCTGTTGATAAGACAAAAGTTTGCTCTTCTCAAGCTGACAGCCAGACCCCACTGCTGAGAATAACACCCACGTAACTTTCTGAACATGGAAAAGTATTGAGCTTATGCCTACATAGAGAGAGCCCTTATTCCTAGATTCTTATTCCTTTGGTGCAGGTAGTTTCTCTCTATGCTACCAAAAGAGAGACATGGACTTCAAAGCAACCACAAAACCTTTGACCTATAATCAGTGATGCTTGTAAAATATGCAGGGTCGTTGTGACCCCAAACTGGTGCAAGTAGCTTACGAAAAAAACGTCTAAAATGACGTAAGGCTGACTCTACAGGATGAAACCTATACCTGACACTGGGTGAACAGGAACCAGAGAATAGCTAGCCCAGACACCTGGGATAAAACCAAACATGACTGGTCTTTGGACCATTTCTGTATAGGACAATGGTCCTATTTTACTACATATTTTTTTTTTATTAAAAACCTAAAAGCCTAGTATGACAGATCAATAAATTGATTACAGCTTAATATGGTTCAGAACATTATCTGAGCATTGACTTAGACAAATTTTTAGGCAGCTGCACATGGCAATTCAATAGATACTTTGTATCTTGCTTTAGGTGATTGACCATTTCCTATCAACCTAACTGAAAAATACTTCAAAAACAGGAAACTGAGGTTTTTTTCAGGCAATAAATAATTAGAAAATAAATCCTAATGTTTGAGGAAGTGGTAATTATTCTGAGATTTCTGATGAAAACTATAGTATAAATTCGAAATTGCTTAGTTTCACACAGTAAATAAAGATATTTTAATATTTCTGTTAGGATAGGGAAATAGTGTGTATAGGAGCAACATTTTCAAAAACAACTTAGAATTATTCCATGGCTGTGCTACCATCCCATGATTAAACTTCTTATTTTCATTGGTCAATAAAACCAGTGATTAGTGTGAGCCAAGAGGCTGTAAAATCTCTTCAGTATTTGCCCTGATTCTGTTTACTGCTATCAAGAGTTATCGACTCAAGAATTTAATATTTCTTTAAAAATAAAAGGGTATGGACTCATGAAAATATAAACCCCTGCAAGCTTTTTAAAGCAAAGAAGTTTAAATTGCGGAGGATGGGAGAGTGGAAATTGTACAAGGTAGGGCTGCTCATGGAAACCTCACCTGAGGAATCCAGGGTCAGCTTTGCCCATTGTAAGGGTGAGCTAGAGCGTAGCATACTCTGCAGAGAACCTCAAGGCCACATCCAGAAATACAAGAACCCACAGTTTAGGATGATTTACTAAACACCCACAATAACAAACATAAGGGATTACAGATAACCTTGGAAGAGAAGGAAAATGAGCTTGCTCTGAATTCTGGGAACATTAAAAATGCATAAGAAACCTTTGATGGCCTTTTTATATAGTGTACATATTAGTAAAAATAGTGGGTGGCCCAGCCACAGACTATGAATATAGCATGGTGAAGCCTTGGGATCTATCCCCAGCATTCTCTCAAAATGTTTATTTCAAATAGCATGAAATAGAGTTGTAGAATAACAATTATCCATGTTTTATTTCTTAGTATTTTTTTATCAGCTGAATTCCTCATCCACTGACAATGTAAGAGACATAACAACAACAGAAACATAAAGAGGTACATGATTTATAAACTTATCAAAATGATCAACTTATGAACCTCAGTCCAAGACTGAACGCGAGCATTTGCTATGTGATGCTGGTTGGAGCAGGCATAGTTGTCAGTGTCTCTCACGTTTCTCATTTTCAGCATGTGAACGACAGCAGCACCCATGCTGCTTTGAGGCATGCACAAGACAGCACATTATGGGAGTGGCTCCAAGCACAGTCAGCTTGTGGAGAGAGAGAGAGTCACATGGGACAGCTGAAGGTGTCCTGTATTGTTTGAAGAGGTGCAACTGGCCCAGGTCACAGCCAAGGCTGCACAGTTCCTCTGGGATCTACACAAACACCTAGCAGAGAAAATCCTTGTCTTTTGCTTGGCTGTGATTCATCTTTAATGAAGAGAGCTGAGTCCTAAAGTTGTGGGAGTCAGGGTCCAGCACACTGCTATGGCAACAAAAATCTTAGAGACAAATTATTCAGGGCAGCTAAAGAGAGCTGGAGGTCAGTAATAACCTCTCTTCCCAGAAGGCCAAGCATTATAAGCGTCAACTTAAGTAGTTGATACCAAGCAACTTGGAGAAAGGTCTGAGGTCATTTCTTTAACAGTAGTGCTGGTATAGTGGATGGAGAGTCCACTGTTTAAAACGTGGTAAGTACTAGAGAAAATGTAGCTATTTGACTATTGCTTTGTGCAAGTGATGAAATAATCATGTTAGTGTAACTCTTTTCCAGGCACTTGCTTTTGGGTTTGTGTTTCATTTACAGATGGCTAATATTAGTTATGAATAGCATGATTAATTGATTAAGATAATTATCATAGTTATTAGGATAAGAGAATGGAATTTGCAGATTTGAGTTCTAAACTGTGCTAAACTTAGCTTTCTTGAAAAATGTAAAGTTTATTTAATAAAACCCTCAACATTCCTCATTCTTTCAGTTTTGTCAGCTGATAACTGTCATTATCATTCACAAGCATGAGAATGTCAATACTTTCAAATAAACCTGTAGGTAAAAGAATATGGAAGCTAACTCGATACAATGTAAGACATTAGTACACCAACAACACATCCCTAATATTAGCAACTAACAAATATTTTCTACTAACAACAGTGTGGAATATCTGTTGATGGGAAATTTTCACACCATTTTGAATCTTTACAATCACTGTAATCACTGTGTAATAGCTAGGTGCCAGTCTTTTTATCTAAAGGAAATTACCATTCCATCTAGAGCTGCTTGACTTTCTTGGGTGCGTAACACATACATGGAAAAAGGTGAATGAAAATGGCTCTCCTCTCTCTCTCTCTCTCTGGCTCTCTCTTTCTCTCGCTCTCTCGCTCTTGCTCTCTCTCTCTCGCTCTTTCTCTTTTTCCCCCCAAGACAGGGTTTCTCTGTGTAACAGCCCTAGCTGCCTGGAACTAACCTGCCTTTAATTCACAGAGCTCCACTTGCTTCTGTCTCCCAAGTGCTGGACTTAAAGGCATACACTACGACCTCCCGGTGACTCTTATCTCTTACATCTCTTAACTGGCCCTGTAAAGACAGAGGAAGGTTCTATGCTGCATTCTCAATGAACAATATGTTCATTTCTCCTTAAATATATTATGAAAAGCATATGCTAAAATCACCATCACCCTCTCTCCAACTCAAATGCTTATACTCATCTCATGCAGTACCCACTATTATGTGACTTCTTTGCATGTAATCTAGAGCACTGCATAAACATACACGCAAATTACAAATACATTTCCTTCTTAAAGACGAAAGAACTACTTCCATTACTTGTAAAACATATTTGAAAGAGTTAACTTATAAAATGAATGTCTTACATGTTTAAGGTTACTGTCCAAGGTTGGTTGCTTCTGTCTATATCATTCAGAATATTCGAGGTGACGCTTTGCAGAGGGGTGTGTGACAGAATCACACTGCTTGCATCAAAGGTCATAGAATACAAGAGGAAGAGAAGCGACGTGAGGCCCCATGATCTCCTGAAGGCCAAGAATCCTATCATGTAAGAACATCTCACTAGCTACCTCTTCTACAAAGTTCTTCAACACCACCCTTAACATAGGGACCACATTTTAACATAGAAGGCCATGTAGAGAATCCTAAATGTAAGCTACAGAGGTGTGCATGGATTTTCTTTGTTTTACTTTGTAAAGTGCTAATGCTTGAACCCAGGGCTTTCCCCATGCTAGTTAAATGCTCTGTCACTGAGACACATGCCCAGTACAACATTTACTATTTTCAAATGTTGTTCAAGTGTAGGAAGATTTGTATCTGTGATTCGTGAGCTTATGTTATTCTTTTTGCTTTGATTCATCCTCGCCACCTAAGTACAAGTATTGTTTATCTTATTATTAGCTGGCTGGCCATATAAGCATATCTAAAAAGACATATTTATTCAGGGATGTAATTTTATGTGATCACTACTCTTCAGAGTTTACTAATTATCTATGATTAATCTATGAAGACATTAGAAAACATCTTTTGCCAAGTGTATAAACAAATATTTATAAAATTAAAACTAGCGTGAGAATTTGTGGGTTATAGATATGCATGTCTTTATTCAGCTTTATAAAATATTTATGTATAATTTCTATTAGAATATCTCTAGAAAATACAGGATAATAGTCATTATTTCAACTCATTTGAATTTTTAAGTTTTGTCTAACATTATTATTTCAAAATAATTCTAAATCAGATTAAGGATATTTTTAGACTAGAAAATAAATTAAAAACATAAAGATCAAAGAGAACAAATTCTTATCATTTAAAAATAATTATAGCCTAATTATAACTAACTTACAAAAATAAATCACATGCTTAAATAAGCTGTATTGAAGGTGTATGGTCTCCAAGAATTTCTATTTAGTTTGACAAACCATTCTGAATCAGTGAAGCTTCACACTGCGTTTTGCACTTTCACTATAAAATATGCTTGTATATATTTATTCACCACGACAGAGTTCGAACTAGAGCATTGGCGCTTTCTTTTTTTTTTTTTTAATTACTCAAGGCCCATCTGAGATCCTTTCCTAGCTTGCTCACACAGGGTTTCTGGGTTTTCTGAGAGGACAAAGAGGCACAGGTCACATTCAGCACTATCAAAATGCAGAGGGGTCTAAGTTGCACAGGGGTACAATAGTATCTACCCACTGGAAGGCTTTCCCAAGGGGCGCTTCCGATAGATTCCCCAGAACTTGTCAGTAATTTGGGTGGTTGTCTGTAGTTGGAAGGTGGAAGAGCAACCATTTCTTTGTCCTCCACAGAGTGTCCTCATAACATCCAGCGGAGCCTCTGAGATTCTCAAGAGCTCAGGCAATGGCATGTTCGTCTTCCAGGAGACATAGAGCTGAGGACAGACTCCATATTCAAGGTCATTAATGCTCAGTGTGAATATCCTCAGGTCAGGAATTTCAGGGTCCATGATTCAGTTTGTGGCCCCGCATCTCCTTCTGCAAATCCCCATTGCTGGATCCCTGGAGGACAGGCCTTCGCACCCCCACTTGATCTGTTTTGCACTCTTGCACTTGGTTGAAAACAGGAACAAACTGCTGCTTTCAGCAATGTTTCTGTTTACCCCTAAGCCATTGAGTTATGGTGATGAGCTTCCTGCTTTTGCTGTGTCTGTCTCCCCTGCTGAGGGCTATATATACTGTGTGAGAAAGTGGAGTAAAGGCTTGTCTGCAGAACCTGAAGCTGTGTTGCTTGTTAATCCTGACGTCCCTCGCTCAGAAGAACGACATTTGCCATGCTGGTGCGGCACCCATCACTTCAAAACTAAAAATGAATTTAAGTCACTAAAGCTTAAAAGGAGTACAAAGGCATATTTTAGAACCAAGAACACCAGTGTGATGGATTTTAGAAGAAAAAATTTGTAAACCAAATAACATGCAAAAAGATTTTTGATTATGGATAAAGTATCTGGTAGCAAAGTATGAGGTAAAGTGACAGAGAAAGGTATTTAACTCATATTTGAAATATTTGCCAAATGATTAGCTGTTCCTCCCCAGAAGACCAAAATGGTTTATGCAAGTCAGAATAAATAACACCTTAAAATAAAATAATTTAGAAAAGTTGGACATTTAATAAATACATGAAGAAATAATTTTTAATGATTTAAGTATAAATATAGATTTCTTAAATAACAGAATAAATACTATGATCACTAAGAGAAAAAGTTAACCAAGGCATTTTCCAAAATCAACTTAAATAACGATGCTATGTGACAATAAACTTAATTAAAGCACCACACAAAAGAAAATTATTATGTCATAATGAAAAGTATACTTCAGAAATATGACAATAATGCAAACATAATTTAATGAAAAATTTTGTAATAAAGTTTGGAAAAAAGCAAATCACAAAGGAATAAAACCCTGAAAACCTAATGAACGCAGAACAAATAAATTCTCACCATCATGACTGCCCCAACATAAACTAACAAGGACTACCATAGACATGTCAATGTTGACAGGTGAAGCACATGAGGCAGCAACCATACACCCAGGACTACAGACAACTAAGGGATGCTGAAAATGGGAGAAATAGTCTTTCTTCCCCAAGGAAGATTACACTAATTTAGGTTAGCTAATATCAAGTGGTCAGCCCTGACAACACACATACAAGCAACATATTATTGACTGAGCAGGTTGTATTTATTTAGAAATATATATACATACACACACACATATATATATATAATACACATGTATACTATATATATATATATATATATACATATACATATGTTCAAGTAACAACAGTTAATGAAATCTGAGGTCATGAATTTGAAAGAGCAATGGTGGGTTTGGTGGAAAGAAACGGAACTGGACAATGATGTACTTGTATTATAATATCAGAAAATAAAAGTAATAACTAAAATAATGAGATGACAATGGAACATATTGTATAACCATTATAGTTATCAGCTAGTAATTGATAGAAAGATATCCTTAAAAGGTTTTGAATAGGAAGAACATTGATATACCTCTGGTGCAGTGTTAGGAATATAAGAAAAATTTGGTATTGTTGAAAACAAGCATAACCATGGCTAACACTAGCCATGCATCTAGGAACTATCCTTGCCTACTTGGAACACTGTCTTAGCTTTATTTTCTGTTGCTGTCATAAAATATCCTGGCAAAATCAAGTTATGGGATAAAGGTTTATGTAAGTCTCAATTCAAGACATTGTACAGATTTTAAGAAGAGAAATTCTCAAAGTGCTAAGGAGATGCTGAGCAATGGTGCTCAGTGGTGTTCCCTGCCTAACAAAGAGGTGTTTCCCTATCTTCTTTTCCCCTCAGAACTTACAAATCAGGCTCGTAAATCAAGGCAAAAATAATCACGAGGAAGAAAGCGATTCCTCTTTGGACTTAAGTTTTTGAAACGCTCACTCAACTGCAAGTGTGTTTACAACTTTGTGAGTTGTCTCCTAGTTTGCTCAAAATGTATTTCAAAGCCATTGCTTTCTGGTCACTACTGTGAGAAGGATGAGTAACTTTCTTATCACTTCAAATTTTCTGAGGTTCATTTGCAGCCTGAATCCTCTGAATACAGGGTGTCTGTCCTTCACTGACTCCTCTATGTAAAAATAAAATCCAAAGATAATGCCCTTCAGGAAATAGTCACTGAGTGGGTATGGGTAACTGTTAAGCATTCCTAAATGCATTGCTCAGTGGGAGAATCTGAGGAAGAACTTCCTTGGACTGGTTACACTCTACACACACCTTGTAGGGCGCCAAGGCGCCACAACCCTGCTATCCTTTCCTGCCTCTCAAGCAGCTTCGGCCCTGCCCCGAGGCGCTTGGTGCGCTTTCCCAAATGGCACGATCCAGCCACCAATCGTGAGCTGACTCGTAAGATCAGGAGCGGCCAGAGCCATTCAGACTCGGACACGTCTCAGGCTTTGTTCTGCACGGCTTATAAGCCGTGCGCGCCAGGGTCCGGGGTCCTTCGCCATCAACCTCAAGTTTGTATGCTCCCAGTAAAAGTACGTTCTGAGAAGAATCCTGTTGTGGTCGTCTCTTCTGCTGGCAGACGCGGCGTGCCACAACACCTGATATTTGAACTCTTAAACTATGATGCAGAGAACAAAGAAGTACGCTCTTACCACTTCCATGACTTTCTGACTCGTCCTCAAATCTCTTCTCTCCAGTTCCATACAGAAAGCTGCAGAAGACAGTTATCTGGGAGACTTTGGAAAATCGTGCAAACTTCTGACTCTTCAAAATTCAGACTTAGCAATTTTGGAACAGATCAGGGCATTAATATTTATTCAAGGAAAACCGAGGGATTGAATATGAAGTCTGAGCTGAGAGAGCCTAGAAGTCAGGGCGTCTTCTGCACAGTATTTGAGTACAATGGTTGACAGTTAGAAACTTGGAAAAAGCAACTGTTTGTAGGAAATAGTACCTAAGTAGGTCAGAGTCTTACATGTTGTGAATTGTGAGAGTAATGTTGTTCTCAGATTTTATTAAGACATGTGAAGTTTGATACAGGAAATACTTTGTAATACATTTTGTGGTAACTCTAATGCTGCATGTCTTCTTTAAGTGCTTTAAGAGAGGCAGAGGGTATTTTTAGTTAATTTTAAAATAATTTTCCTACATTTTATTAGTTTTATGAAATTTCAATGCAATGTTTGATGTGTTCTGATCATATTATTATCCTCCTCTATGATCTCCCATATCAATTCTCTCTTCCCTACTCACACCAAGTTGTATCTTTTTCTTTAGAAATTCCATTAAGTACAATTTGCTCTATACATTATTGGATGGTGGCATTGAACTGGAGCATAGATTGCATACCAGGAACCACACCTTTAAAATGGTCTGAAGCTAGCCTACATAAAAGAAATGCAAAGGCATTTTGGAAGTTTTATATGTTTGTTTGCTATGTCTTGTTTGTTTGTTTTTGTTTCATAATGCTGTTTGCCCCATAATTTTTTGTTAAATGTTTGGGTTTCTTCTTTACATGTTACAGTTTTGTTTTTATAAATTTTCTGTTTGTAGGAATGTTATATGACTCTGTATCTGTGTGTGTTTCTTGTGCTTTTTCATGGGTTCCTTTTTAAAAATAAGTTTGTCTGTTTTGTCCTATTCCGGTCTGTTTTTATGTTATTTCATTATTTTTTTTAGATACATGTATGCTTTTTAGAGAGAGAAAGAGAGAAAAGTGATGGATTTGGGTGGATGGGCTTTGGAGAGGTGCTGGGATGAGTTGGGGGAAAGAAAACTGATCAGAACATATTGTTTGAAATAATTACTTTAAAAAAAGCAGTCTTTTGATCTCCCAACATGTACCAATGGCAATTGGCTCCTTATCTAAGACATGGGCCTGTTCTTCGCTCTCCGTGCTGGATATGTATTTTTTGGCTTGGGCTTGCACAGGACTAGAGCAAACTCCTCTGCTGTCCTTGCAGTCATCTGCTACCTCTTATGTTTTGAATTGATAGCTTATTTATTTCCCTTAGACTAAGAGTACTACATTATAATAAAATTCTCAATAAATTTGTATTTAAATTAGATATTGTGGTTTATTAAATGTTCCAACATGTTTCCTTATTATTACAAAATAAAAGATCTTTCTTTTTATAACTGATAAATATTGTCAAATGACATGACTGTATTTTTAGATAATTCATTAGTAATTCTTACATAGGTTTACTTCTATGTAAAAATTTCTTTTGCAACATAGAAATTTGTCAAAGAGGCATTGTCTGTATTTGATTTGCCAGGATAGTATATAAAGTATCTAGAAAATGTTACCAAAACATGGAAAATATTTCCCTTTTAACCACTGTTCACGAGACATAAGAGGGAACACTGATTTCTTGAGAAGTTTGAATTATCTGTAGTTGGCAACATTAATGCTCTTTGAGTACATAGAGATAATAACAAAAACATTTTTTAGTATCTGCTTTTGGCACCTTTTGTTTAACTTGTGGTTTAGAACACATTTTATATCTACATTATGAATTCTATATATAAATCATTTCATTGATTTTTCTCTCTCAATATTTTTGCATGACTTACTCTATTCAATAAAGAATGAAAAAATGCCCAACCTTGCAGAGCAATGACCAGAATAAATATTTGTAATTTTCCTATCCTTTTTAAAATAATCTTTAACCTCAAACAGTTCCTTAAAGATTGATTAAAGTCCAATCTTTATGCAGACCGGACACCATGTTTTGCCCTATCATAAATACCAGTGATAGTCTGCCTTCACAAAATGAATAATAGCCTAATAGCTTTTGATTCCCTTTCATGAGTTCACCATGAAGCTATCCATTAAAAGCATTTAATTATTAATACCTTGTTTATTTGATATTAATAAGGCAAGAAACAAGAATCCCAGCCCTTCTGAAACTGGTAGTGATTCGTAGTGATTTCTAATAAATGCTTTAAGTAGATGCAACATAAACAGCATCTGTCTGGCTGAGCAGATGGAGAGAACTTAGGTGGAGAAATGTTTGAATCTTAGTTGCTTCAATAAGCCCTACATAAAAGAAAATCATTAAAGGTCACCAGGAAAACATCAAGCAGTAAGTAGCACATTTCAAAATTTTAATGATTCACAATAATCAATGTACTTGAAAGTTTATCGTCCTGAATTATTAATTCCTCATTAAATAGATATTTCAAACACAAGTTTAAATAAGGAAGGAAAGTTACAGACATTTTTGTATGTGATAGTTTGAATGACTTGCTTTTCAAAAATCAATTTTCTTACAAATTCCATTTAAAAATAGACAAAAATAAAATTTAATACAAATAACATCAAATAAGTAATAAAACTGGGTCGTCAATAAGCAGTGTTGCCAATAAGCAGGGTCGCCAATGACCAGTGTATTACACAGAGGGAAAGAAGAGAACAAAGTTACCTTTTGAGCATAGTACTCAGGTTTACCCATTCAGATAAACAAAACAAACCTAAGGGATACTGAATACTAAATAATAGATGTGTTGGCCATGTGATGTATAATAGCAATTATAAAGTGTGTGTGTTTCTGTGTGTGTATGTATATATGTTTAGTAGAGCTGAGCAAACATTTGGAGTGATTATTGCATGAAGCCAGAGTTCTCATATAACTAACAAAACACTGAACATTAGCTCAAGTATACTATTCAAAAGGAACATAATACAGAATAATAGAAGATGTAAAATAATTGTGCATTACTGATCAAAATATAGACTTCATAAAGGCATATGATTTATATTATGTGTGTGCAAAACTATGCTTACATGAATTAACTTAACACTTATATTTAAATAACTGTCCCTTGTTAGTGAGAAAATTAGAAGGAGACTTTGGGTTATCTTGGAATGTCATAGAAAGTAAAGAATTTTTTAAAATTTAGTAGTCATACATAACCATATTTATGACTACTTTCACATACCCCCAACAAACAAACAGCAACATACAAACAAGAGAGACTAAATTGTAATTAAGAACAATCAAGGAAGGCTATAAGGTAAGCCAGGAGTGAGACAAGGCTAAGAGGAGATAATGAGAGGAACACCATCATGATACATAATGTGTATATATGAAGCTGCCAAAATAAATATTTTAAAGTAAAAATACAGAAATAAATGCATGGCAGTAGGCCAGGATATTCATTCAGATTGGATCTCATTATGCAAATGTGTAGAGTTTTGACAATGAAAGCACTCAAATTTTCACACAAAAATTGACAGCACTCAAAACTCATGGGAAGGAATAAGAATCCAGGAGTGAAAACATGCCATAAACTAGTATATTAAATATATGAATTAACAAATTAATAAATATTAAATATATGAATTATATTAAATATATGAATTAACAAATTAATAAGCAGGAAGCAAAAGCCCTTGCTTAGAATAAAATAAAAGAAATTAAATGCAGAAAATGACTGGATAAAATTTCTGCTTTTGAGACATCATATTTAGTTGAAATGGGATGCTAAATGTAGCACATGAAAATGTGAACACAAAATTTGAATTTATTTACATTGTATAAAATGAAAATAGTTCATATTATGATGGAGAAATTTGTCATTTCTATACTCACAACTGAAGAAGTTGACATCACTAAAATGAAGTTCAGCTGGCATATTGTACCTAGTGAGATGCCCTGAGAAAACCATGACACTTGAGTCATGCTTCAGAACAAGACATTCCTTGAATGTAACCATGAACCACCGTTAGACAACCTTGTCCGTTAACGAGCAAATAATTAAAAGCAAAGATGTTTCGCATGATAAGAGGTCAAAGAGATGTGACAACTAACTCCAATGTTTGATTTCCATTTGGTTTCTGATTTGGAAGAAGAAAATACATAGAGGAGGTGACTGGAATACCAAAAAGTTTCAGTATTGGATATCTGCTAGGCAACAATCTGTGCAAATTTAAGTTTCAGAATTTGAATTGCACATATAGGAATGGAGGTCATTTTAATAGGAGATGCACATGTTTCAGAATTCCATTATTCTCATTATCTAGGAAAAGATGCAGGAAAAGCCAATGTGGTCAAATGTTATCAACTGTTGGATGCAGAGGAAGGGTAGAAGATGGCTTCTGTTATGAAGTCTAACTCTCAAATTTACCTAAAAATGAAAAAAAAAGAGTATAAGTACAGGAGCACTTCACCCCAGATTACAGAGAACTGATCAGCAGTCATGTCTTCAGAGGTACGCCTGGCATTAAGTCACACCTTCCGTCAATACCCTCATACAGCACTGCTACCTTCTGAGTTCATCCCTTCCACTCACCAGACCACTGGTCAGCTACTGCAGTGTAATTAGGCTGAAAATGACATACAGCCTGATATAACATTTTGGTCATTTGGACATTTAGATATTTATTCTTGCAACTTTTAGCTAATATTTCAGAGAATTCTGTAGTAAATATTTCCACAAGATGTATATATATACGTGTGTGTGTGTGTGTGTGTGTGTGTGTGTGTGTGTGTACACTGGTTAAGGTTTCTCTTGCTGGGAAGAGACATCATGAACTTGGTAAGTCAAAAGGAAAATCTTTTACTGTGGTGGCTTACATTTCAGAGTTTAGTCCATATCATCATGGCAGGACATAGTGGTGGGCAGGCGGTCACGGTGCTGGCTACATCTTGATCAGAAGGCAATAGAAAGTGGAATGTCTTACTGGGTGTGGCTTGAACATATGAGACCTCAAAGCCCACCTCTTTGGTGACACACTTCCTTCAACAGGACCACACTTTCTAATAGTGCCACTTCTTTTGGAGACCATTTTATTTCAAATCACAACATAAATCTATACTGTATATGTATGTATGTATGTATGTATGTATGTATGTGTGTGTATGTATGTATGTATACACTCATGTGTATACATGTATTTATATAGATGGGCATATACAATATGTATCACATATATCAGATATAAACAGATAAACACATGTGTATGATCATAATTATACTGTGTTATCTTTTCTGGTGTAATTTAACACCTTGTGGGTAATATTTTCATGAATGAAACACATTTAATATTTATAATAGCTTAACAAGTAATTACTTGGAATATATACAGAACATTATAAATGGTGTTTATTTAATAGCAGAATGTTGGAATTGGGCAGGAAAGTTTTCTGGAAGATTTCCAGAGAGAAATCAAGAAAATATTCACAAATTAAATAGGTGACAGTGTGGAGTCAAGTATGAGTAACATTGAAATAATTGTGCTGTCTCTGCAAACCGGTGAGTGGAAACACAGGCCACGAAAGGAGAGCTGTTGTCATCAAGTTGATGCTGGCTGAGAGGAAAGTGTGGAATCTGTTTTAACGGTGTGTTTGAGCCATTAACAGGTTAGTTCATCTTACTAGAATCTAGAAAGAACAAAGTTGAAAGTGTTTATTTATATATTTCTAAACTCACGAGAATTACTGAACTCATCAGGAAGGCCAGAGCTCAAGGCTCAGAGAGCGCTGCCCGGAGTTGCTCTGAGACGCAGTATTCTCTGCACCCTCCACTGTCACTGCTGTCTCACTTATGCAGCGATTTTATTTGATTCGAAAATGCACTCTTCAGCATTTCTTCAACAGGGAGGTTTTAAGTTGATTAATTTAGCATTATTTTACCTAAAACAACAGTTGCAACTTAACTTCATTTTTTTGTCTCTTTGATTATTTATTTATTAAATTTGTTTCTGTGCAGAAGCATGGTATGTAGCCCGAGTGTGTTAGAACTTACTGAATAGCCATACTGGCTTTGACCATGTGGAAATCCTCCCATCTCAGACTTCCAAGCATTGGATTAAAAGCATGTGCCAACATGTTAGGCTTTTTTTAACTTTACTGTTTCCTAGACATTCAGTTAGTTATTTTTTAGTAGAGCATTGTTTAGTTATCTTGCATTTTCCCTCAAAATTATTTTTCATTATTTCTTGTTTTTATATTTTTATTTTTAAGTAATCCTGGTCCACTTTTTACAAATAATTCTCTGTTGTCATTTAGCCATTTTGGACATTACTCAGAAGTCTGAGGGAATATTATTTTCCAAGAAACCACTGAGACAACTGATTCTTAAGGGACGTTTAGGATGGAGCTGACAACCAATTGCCCCTTTAGAAACCAGTAACCAGAGTAGTCTTTACCCTTGAAGATTACATCACCTGTAGATACATTACAGAAAAGGGGAGAAACAGTGTAGGCCAATTAATTGGTTCGGTTACAACAACATATCACTAATTGGTATTTCAAATTATTTTTTATTTTTCCATTGAGAGGAACATGTATAGTATCTTGGAGTTAGTCCAGTACTGACTCTCAGACCCTGTGTAGTATTTGTATTCTAGTCACTGCTTAACATATTTTTATCCCCTATAAAATATCTTTGTGATAGATTTCTATTAATCAATAAACTGAGAAAAATGAAATTTTGAAGACATACACAAGTTAAATAAATTAGGAATAAAAATATAAATACAAAAATCTCTGGGTATAGGCTATTCAAATATTATAAATCTTTATAAAAATTCTTTTCTCTGAGTGGTTAAATACTAAATTGACAGAATCAAGTCTTTTATATATTGTAGTAAAACCTCTAAATGTCTGCTCACAAATGACCTTAAATGCAACCTCTGTGTGATACACATCAGGAAAAAAAAGACTGGGGAACCCAATCTAATATGATATATATATATATATATATATATATATATAGAGAGAGAGAGAGAGAGAGAGAGAGAGAGAGAGAGAGCAAAATCACACACTTCAACATTCACAGAGAAGCATGCTACATAACAATTTTTAATATTTACAAAATGTACAGGTATAAATTGAATCATGTTTGTTTGTATTGCTTTTGTCTCAATAAATTGAAAGATAATCTCTGAGATAAAAATATGCAAGAACAAATCCTGTGACAAGGACTCAGAGATCATGACTGTTCATATATTCTTCTTGTTAAATAAATGGAAACATCAGATAGCCACAATTCACAGTGAAGCTTTATAGAAGCAGGGCTAATTCTTCATGTCATAATACATGGGTCCCAGCCTGAGAATATTACCTAACACATCCATCTTTTCTGCTGCTATCCCCAATCAGGCTTATAAAATAATGTCCTTTGAAAAACCAGAGACTAAATAGTTCAGAATCTAGGGTAAAACCAAACACTACAGGTCTTTACAAACAAAATAAAAATATAAAATAAAATAAAAAACCAAAACCAAACAAAAGCTATCAATAAAGTGATTCCCTGTGATACCCACCTATAGTCACAGATCAGTGTTCTATTCTCATAAACAGAGAAGCATCTTTCTGCAGCAGACAGGAGCAGATGTAGAAACCCACAGCCAGAGATCACAAGAAGAGAGAGTCTAAGCAGGATGTCTCCATCAAATCCCTTCCCTCAGAGGAAAAGGAAAGAGTGTGAGAACTAGGAAGGTTGGAGAACAGCAGGAGAATAAGGGCCCCTCAAAAAACTAAGCAAGGCACATATGAGTTCTCAGAAACTGAGTCTCCATGCTTTGGTCTGCAACAGGTTTTCTGCATACACACTATAGTTTTTAGTTTAGTATTTTCATGGAACTTCTGAATGAGAATAAATGTGTTTTTGACTCATGTGCCATCTCTTGGGCTTCTTCCTTTTCTTGGATTGCCTTGTCTAACTTTGATATGATGGATTTTGATTTGCCTTATTATATTTCATTTTTTCATGTTTGTTTGTTGTCTCTTGAAAGCCTGCTATTTTCTAATGAGAGACAGAAAGAGAGCAGATCTGGGAGGGGAGATGAGGAGGAGATGGGAAAAAGTAGAGGAATATGAAACTATAATAAGAATATATTGTATAATAAAAGAATATATATCCAATAAATGAAAAAAGTGAAAAAAGCAGACTTAGCTAATCTGAAATTGGAGTTATTGTATTAATTTTCAAATATAGTCTATGTCTTGATTCAGAACTATTCAAACACCAATCAACCAAACAATTGCAAGTCAGATATGTTCCTTTAAAGCTCCCACTTAAATGGAAGAAAATAATGCAGAAAAACTTTGTTTTGTTTGGCCTGTCATCATCAAGTAATTTAATTTAATTCTTTATTATTAGCTGTCAATTGCATACTTAGAACATAAGGCAAATGCTGCAGGTGGCTTTGAACAAGTCTGATAATAAAAATGTAAAACAAATGTTCCCTAGGAAATTCTGGTCTATTTTTTGTATAAGCTCCATATAAATTTAAATATGTACAAAGCTACTGCTAAAATGTAACACTAGGAAGAAAAAATACATTATTACAATATCTGAAATAGTAAAGACTTTGTTTCCTGAGATAGAGTTTACTTGCATTTATATAATATGAGAAAATGAAATAAAAATATTAAGGAATAAAAATGAAAATTTTGTTGGCAACAAATGTTTTGATGGTCCACATGTGTTTTTCAACAGCACCAATTTCTATGACAGCATGAGAATTATAAAAGGAAATTAAGGATTGTGGGTTTTTTTTTAATTTTAACCAGTTTCATATATAGCTATTTTAAAGTTGCCTTTGTGTATTGTGTGGTGTTTTATTTTGAATGCTGAACTTCTTCAAGAGTCAATGTGGTAAAATTACCTAAGGTGATGGTCTTGGAAAGTGCAGGAGCATTTAGCATGTGGGTCCTAGTAGGAGGATCTTGGGTCATGAATGTAAATGAGGGACTCTATCTACTTCACTGTTTCCATATGCTAGAAGAATACCAGCCAATACCCCCATGCTCGTCACTCATCCACACCCTCTACCTTTTGATCTTTTTACCACAGAAATTATCATTTGAGATCACGCTTCCAGATTTTAACAGGTGCTTCTATGATAGAAGAAACTCCATCAGTGAGAGAAAATGCCACTCCAGGGGACCATTATCCACTTGCCAAGCTAAGATACAGGAATCGCCAAGGGGATCTTGTTATTTTAATATCCCAAAAGTTAAATGCTATGATAAAACAATTGACACCAGGACCTCAAGACGAAGTTTTAGGTTGGGCCAATGAAAATAATGAACATTCTACTGAAACACATGTAGCCCGCAGTTAAAGATTAAATATCAGAGAATACAATGTTAAGAACTTAAAGATCCTGGCAGGGAAATGACCACATAGCGCACAGAGAGTGTGCACCTGCGGGAAGGTCTTTGTTGAATGCACACTTCTTATTTTTTATGTCTTATAGAATTAATTGCAAATAGGGAACTAACCACACTTCTAAAATTACATTAATTGGTTCATTTTTCAACATTCTTTGAAAACTTTATTTTTTATTATGTTTTACCCCAAAATTTACTTGAATAAAACAGTATCACAGGGCCCAGTGGTGCTCAATGTTGAATCAAATGAAACTTGGACAATCACCAGTGCAGTGACTGTAGATACATCAAACTGACATCAAAATATCTTTTTACAGTGTTTGAGATAGCTCACAGGAGTCTGGCGGTGGTGATATAGGCCTTTAATCCCAGCACTCGGGAGGCATAGGCAGATGGTTCTCTGTGAGTTCAAGGCCAGCCTGGTCCACAGAGTGGGTTCCAGGACAGGTACCAGAGCTACACAGAGGAACCTTGTGCCGGAAAAAAAAAAAAATCTAGCCCTACCACCTCATGTTCATGCTGCAGAAGAGCCTCTGCTTTCCTCACAGCTCTCTACTCCCAGACAAACCTTCAGTGTCCTCATCACTCAAGCCTCCCTTAAAGCACCCTTCTCGCTTCTCTTCCTTAGGACCCACTGTTCCTCTCTGCACATACAAACATGGCCTAATGTCTTATCATTTTGATCAATCATTTCCCCAGTTTCTTATAACCATCACTCAAGATTTGAAAAGATTATAAACTTCCCTGTTTATTTTCATGATGGTAACAGGGAGAAGATTGGCAAAACAAGCGCTGAAGACCGAACTGTTGCTATTTACTCCTTTCATAATGACATTTTTATTCCAGGATAAATCAAACTTTGGTACCAATTACATCAAATTCAACGCACAAGGAGTGACTTTCAGGGAATATTGAGGTTACTGTAAAAAGTGATTCATCAATGAGGTAAGCACTGAAGGGAAAACAGGCAAAATTAACCCAATGAAATTATCCTACCCTCATATGGAAAATATATAAGAGCCATTCTATGCTGTGGTTCCTTCTTACAATGTTTAATTAGTATCCCTTGGAATTATTGCATAAGATAGATAAGATAGTATTTACAAAAAAGAAATATAAATCAGCCTATAATATATGATTTGAAAAAACTAGTACTCATTCTTAATTTAGCAAGAAGCACAGAGGCAAGGAGAAGAGAATGAGAGGAGAGAGAGGGGGGAGCCATGAGGAAGGAGTTCCAAGGTTATGCAGATGGGAAATTCTGTTGTGCACAGAGCTGCAAGATAGTTCAAGTTCTCTTTGAGATCATTTCTAGTTCAGGAATTAAATCCTACAGACGGGAATGTGTTCACTTGAGCTAGAGATCCACTCAGTTTTGCTAGCTATGAGTGACAAAGAGCTACTTATATTTTCTCTATCTAAATAGAGCAGTTGCTAACATTAACACAGTATTAAATACTTTGGTGAGCCTGCCGAAAAACAACAAGAACAAACCAAACAGTTTGTTTACATTAGCTTTTTTCTTGGATAACACCCAAATAAATGTGTGTATAACATGACCCTATAGAATGTCCTAGTTGGTCCCAAGCACTTTCAAAGTAGAAATCATCAGAACATGTAAGATGATATATAGTCTAATCCACATGGATTGCTTGAGTCATGATGAAGCCTGAAGACTGGATTATGATAAATGTATGCCCCATGATAAAAAAAAATAACAGAGAGGTGTTTTAATTATATTTAGATAATGCAGATAAGAAGATCAGCTAGACAAGAGTTTGAGGCAAACCAAAGCATGTTTTGAGCTGAGTGAAGAAAACAGCTGCAGATTTAGGAGCCAAGGCATCAAGCTTAGGGCAATAAGAAGCCATGAAAGGAGTCTAGGCCACTCAGCAATATGGTCTAATTTAGCTTCAGAAAGATTCATTGAAAACCAACTAGGCTAAGCAGTGGTGGTGCCGGCTTTTAATCCCAGCACTCAGGAGGCAGAGGCAGGTGGATCTCTGGGAGTTAGAGGCCACCCGGTCTACAGGGCAAGTTCCAGGACAGGTTCCAAAGCTACAGAGAAACTCTGTCTCAAAAAACAAAACAAAACAAACAAACAAACAAAACAAAAACCTGAAAGGAAAAAAATGCCATCATTCTGTTTTGTGTATGCTGGATGAATTACCTATGAACTGATGAGGAAAAATTGTAACTGCTGCAGAGCGCTTTGATGCTATCACCAAGGTGACCAGCGTTAAGAGTAATGATTCTATAAATAGTTTATAAGATTACCAGAATTAATTTCTAAAACAATTGTGTCTCACACTGATTCACAATAGTTACTTACATACTAAAAACACACAGAAACAATGAAACAGATAAAAATTAAGAACTATTTGCTGGGTTTATATTTAAATTGCCATCTTGTAACTTATGCTCCTTTCTCCAGTCCTGATTCATTTATTTACTTACTTATTTGGGATTTTTGAAACAAGGTCTCATTCTGTATTCAATGCCTACTTTGAAAATAAGTGATTGATAGGATTAGTACTCTTCACCTGGTTATTTATTTATTTTTTTCAGAATTGAGGAACGATACAATGGTCTGGTTCATGATACTGTCTACAACCTTTTCCTCCCGTTTACTTCCAACTTTTAACTTACTCTGACTTGCTGACATTCTTGTTTCTGTATGAATTTGTCAATCCTGTTGCTACTTGAGGTCTGGTAGCCCCACTATAATTTCCTTTTCCTTCTATATGTTTAGCTAAAGTTAATTAGGTATTTAAAAATATTAATTTGATTATCTTTATTTTGCTTTACCTACTATTCCTTGAATTACATTTTATTGACTATTCTGGACATTAAAATTTATCTTTAATAATTATTATCTGCTGTATTTAATACTATACCACTTAAATAGTGTTAAAGCTTATATTAATTCCACTTTCATACATTTCTGTTCTATAAGCTATTGATTTTGTATATGTTAGCCTTATTTTCATTACCTTCACATTGTATGGGTACTGGACTTTGCTCTAAAAATTAAAATAATTATAAATATATTAAATAATAAATATAAATACACACATATTTTGTATTTACCAATGTGCTTACCATTCTCAGAATTTTGTTAGTTTTTCTTGTATGTGTCAACTTTCCATGTTTTTGACAGATCAAATATATGTGGAATGCAGATATAAACACACATGTAAGTATATATGTTTATATCTACTTTAAATGAAGTTAAAATTCTCTCCTCTTGAAAAGTCATAATTCTCCCAGATTTGTGTTTTTCTAAAAGGCCTTTGTATCACTTCAGATTTTATATTAGTCAAATATGCCTAGTAATTATTTTCTTTATAGTTATGACATATTTTAATACGTTATTAAATATTATAACATATTTTAATATGTTATTAAATATTATAACATATTTTAATGGAAATAAAAAATATTTCATGCTATTGACCCATAGTCTATTGTATTTTTTAATTTAGCTTTTACTGTTAAGACTTATCTTGTATTATCTTGTGTTTTGTTCACTGTTTGCAATATTTTCTTTTCAAATATTGGTTATTTGTTCTGAACTGTACATTTTTTAGTTTCCATATCTACATAAAATGTCCTCTAATTACTTCTGTAGATTCCATCCTACGTAAACTGAAGCATCATGGTCCACTTTATTTTATGATTCCAGTGACTATGAGAGCCTATTTTCATCTGTATGCTTGGTAAACCCTTAATTGTGAAATGAACATGCAGCATGATGTGTTGTATGGTCTCTGGACTTGGTCTTCATTCTCTAGAGTCTAGAGTTAGACAGTTGTATCTTTTTTCTCATAGGTGGATAAATAATATAATATATTTATAGAAGTTTACATTTTAGCTGTTGTTTTGTGTACGAGGCTATTCTAGCTTTTCTCTTATTCCTGGGATTTGATTTCAACTTACACAGTTAGCCAGTCTCATTTAAAAATAATATTTTATTAATTATTTGAGAATTTTAAAAAATATATTTTAATGAAATTAACTTCCCCACCAACTACTCCCAGGTCTATCCTCACATCACCACAAAAAAAAAAAAAATCTCTGTCTTTTTTCTCTCTGTCTCCTCCTCTCCATCTCTTATTAGACTCATTGAATTCAGTTTGTGTTCCTCAAATACTCTTGAGCATGGGGCATAGAGCGCTTGAACTACCAGGCATAACATCCTCAAATAAAACTGGCTCTCATTCTTTTAAAAAATATGTTTGTTTTTTATTCATTTTGCATTCCCACCACCGTTTACCCTCTCACTTCCCTCCTTGCCTCCCCCAACACACCCCATTCATTCCTTCCAAAGGGTAAGTCCTCCCATGGAAGTTGCATCTTTCTCTTACAATGGCGATAGTTCATTGCCTAAGGATTGGATTTTCTGTCGAAGATGGAAGTTTGTCTGGTTGGAGCTCCTGCAGGTCTTGTTATGTGCTTATAATTGTTATGAGCTCCTCTGTGCATCGGCCCTACCTTGTCAAAAAATATTCTTCCCTCTAGTCTCTTACCACCTCTGACTCTTAGAATCCTTATGCCTCTTCTTCCACAACAATCCCTGTGCCTTGAGGAGAGGGGCTAATACAGATGTCTCATTTGTGCCTGAGCACTCTATAAATAGTCTTGCATTCTCTGCATGTTGACTAGTTGTGGGTCTCTGTGTTGTCACCTTCTGTTCAAAGCAGCTTCTCTAATGAATGATTGAGAGATGCACTAACTAATAGGTATAGTAGGAAGTCATTAAAATTATTTTTGTTGTGTCGATTTAGCACAATAGTTCTCAACTGTCCTAATGGTACAACCCTTTAATACAGTTCGTCATGTTGTGGTGGCCCCAATAATAAAATTGTTTTGTTGTTACTACACAACTATAATTTTCTACTGTTATGAATAGCAATGATTATATCTAATGTACAGATATCTCATATGCACCCTCTATCAAAGAGTCATTCAACTTGCAGGGAAGTCACACACAGGTCTAGAACCACTGATTTAACCTAATATTAGTAGCAGATTCTCTCTTAGGTCATATGATATATCTGGCCATAACTTCTGGGCCCTGAAGCACTGACAACCATCTCAAATAACCAGTCCCAATAAGAAGCTGTATTACTACTCCCCTAACATTCATTCTACTATTGACATCTTATGACATTACAGATGTTTTGCATCCCACACCGGTCTATAGCATCCAGAGCACCTTCTGTCAAGAAAGCTAGATGGCTGGGATGAGACTTCCAGGTGGGTATCCATTTGATTTTTCTATGCGGTCTATTCACTTAAAAATAAAGAAAATTCATTGTATATTTACACAATGGAATTTAGTTCAGTTTATTAAAAATGAAATTCACAGGCAAATGGATGGGACTGAAAATTATCGTGAGGAATTTAACCAAGACTCAGGAAGACAAATGTCACATGTTTTCTCCCATATTTGGATATTGTATTTGAATATTTAGACATGTGCCTTTCAGTTACCCATAGAGGTAAGGAAAAAAGGTTCTTTTAAGTAAAGTTCTATCTTAGAAGATAGAACTAGGAGACCTAAATAGGGAAAGAGGAATAGTGAAGCAGGAAGAATTAAACACGTTGGGTATTGGAGTACAGGTGGATGATGGAATGGAGGGAGGCTTTTCTAAAAAGTTGAATTGTTACCTAGTATAGTAGACACGTCATAAAGTGTGTACATGTATAAAATGAGTTTGAAATGAACTCACTCTGTAATGGAAAGGATAGTACCCCAAAAGCACATGATAGCAAATAAAAATCTCAGTAGTATGAATTGAGTTCATTTTGACTTGTTGACCATTGGGTACCCATAGAGTTCAAAGCATTATATGTCATTGCAACCTGCAGTTCAGACATTATTGTTGAAGATAACACATATTCAAAATTGTCTAATTTTGCTTCTCACATGCTTTACACACTATTCCTCTGATTTGCTAATAATTACAATTGTCTGTAGGTTTGTGCAATGGTTAGTTACTTTGCTATAACTAAAACCCAAGAAACAAGCCAGCTGGATTCACACGAGGTAGAGGTCATGATTTAGTCAGCCACATATTTTTAGGAGAGTCATAGGATGAGATGCTCTCAAGTTTTGCAGTCATTTTTCTGGACCCAGGTATTAAAATTATCAACATTTAAATTTTAAAAATTCCTTCATAATTAATTTTATATCACTTGTTTTTAAATGTTTAGGAAATTTATAATTAAGAACCCTTTTCAAGATTTTTTTCTTTAAAAACTGTAAGCTCTATGTAAGAAATGAACATATTAGATAAAAATGGTCAAAAACTACATTGTTGAAAGATGCAAATTATTTTTTGAGGGAGTGATTAGTATATGTCTCTGTGAGTTTCTAATTTAACAGCAACTGATGTGGAAGTCCTCTCTGTGTGCTGTGGTTACCATTAATGAATAAAGAAACTGCTTTGGACCTACAGCAAGGCAGAACCTAGGTAGGCAGGTAAAAATAAGCTATATGCTGAGAAGAAGAAAGGTGAAGCCAGGGAGATGCCATAGATCTGCTGCCAGAGTCAGACATGCCAAAACTTTGCCAGTAAGCCACTGCCATGTGGAGATATACAGATTAATAGAAATGGGTTAAATTAATATGTAAGAATTAATACATTTCTGTGTGTTTATTTTGGGTCTAAGCTAACCTAATGGCCGTCAATGAAGAAGTGGACCCTCCTCCAACAAGCAACTACTGATATCTAAGTGATAAAAGACAGTATTTGAAAAATGAAAATCAGGGGTAGAAATGCTGTTTTTGTTCTCGTTTTAAGTCTCTCATAGCCTACTCTGAGCAGTTTTAATTCTGATGCTTAGATATTGCAACTTTTATAAGTGTTTACTAATGATTTAAGTCAAACTTTATTTTTTAACAATCTATTTCAACTTACGTTTATTATGAATATACTTACTGGAGATTGTTGTGGAATCAAATGTGTATGAATGAGAAAATAGTAGGTGCTGAGAATGATAGCCATAATCACTGGGTTGTTCATCTCAGGGATTCCCTTGGGTAGCTGAACATGATATCTATATTTTCAGAAGATTTAACTGGAACTTTTGAATATTGCCCCACATCACAGGACATCTTAGAGACCCTGATCACAATGGAGATTGTCACCTCTTGACAGGCAGTTTCTCCAAGAGAACACTTATATTCTTCATGTGGTTGCTACAGTACAAAATGGACAATTACTAGGTTCTCTCTCTCTTGGGTTTCATAGGAAGTGATAGCATAAGAGTGGTGAACTTTCACCCATAAATACTGGTATCTGGTATGCAAATGTGAACACTTTGCTAATCCACCTTTTAAAGGGGTCAGGAGGACAGAAGATAAATTTCATGTCTTTTTCTTGGTTTCAAATATCATTTTTTGTTTTAATTTTCTGCGTGATGAGGCAACAAACTATTTTGCATTATGCAGCACTCACTAATCCTTTGGAATTTGGAAGTTCTGGTACATGTCACTTTACCTTGACTAATTCCACTCTCACTAGAGATTTAAGTGAAAAGAAAACTATTGCAAGATATAAAGTGATGTCATGTCGGGGTGAAAATCAATGCTAACAACATTCCCCTTAGTGGAAATAGTCATATTTATGAATCTGATGTCAGAATGTTCAGATTTCTATGATTAATCCTGGGACAATCATCACAATCCTTTATAGCAGCAAAACTAATGGTCCATTGTTGGAATATGGGACTTAGTAAAACCATTCCCATCTGTGAGCACTTGTCTTATCATATTGCGTGATCTGCTTTGCTTGAGAATTATGGAATTCTGACAAAGACAGAAACAGTAAAGAATAGCAGAAACTCATTGTAAGATGCAGTCATTTCTATTGGCAGAGGATTTCTTTCCATACTAAATGACGCAAATATCCCAGATGTGTATGTACTATACCAAAATCACATGTAACCTATACATGCAAATTCCTGAATACTGAAATAATTTTAGATTAGTTATACAGTGTAATAAAGTATGAATGCTATGTGAATAATTATACAGTTGTATATCTTAGAGAATACTATCATGTAAAATGTATATACATGTTCAGAATGGAGAATATTTTATTTTGAATATTTTTTTTGATTTGTAGAATCTATGCATTGAATCCACACAGAATATTGATTCCATTAGGGTTCCATCAGTCTCACTTTGTAGCCATTTACAGAAACAGTACATTTAAAATGTAAAAATCCAAATGATATAAATAATTTATTAGTATTTGCAGGATATTATATAGTAAATTAAGGAAAAGACACAATGAAATATGAATATGATTTGACAGTCTTCACATTCAAATAGGAGTCTTTAGTGCTTTTATTCTACATTATTCATTTTTGTGAGGCTTAGAAGCATATAGAATCATATAGAATGTTACTGAGACCAAAATACATATTGTATACTTTCAAAGACATTTACCCTACTATCTTCTGTAATTTTAGTGATTAGGTTGAAGGAGAGATCCCCAGATTGTTCTCTGGACAGAGGAGAGGGTGCCTGAACTGGCCTTGGCCCATAACCATACTGATGAATATTTTGCATATCACCATAGAACCTTCATCTGGCGATGGATGGAGATTGAGACAGAGACCCACATTGGAACACTGGACTTAACTCCCTTGGTCCAAACGAGAAGCAGAAGGAAAGAGAACGTGATCAAAGAAGGCAACACCAGAGGGAACCTTCACCCGTTGATGGATGGAGATTGAGACAGAGAACCACACTGGAGCACTGGACTGAGCCCCCAAGGTCTAAATGAGGAGCAGAAGGAGGGAGAACATGAATAAGAAAGGCAGGACTGTGAGGAGTGCGTTCACCCACTGATACAAGGGGACTGATCTAATGAGAGTTCACCAAGAACAATTGAACTGGGACTGAACGAGCACGTGATCCAACCAGATTCTCTGAATGTGGCTGGATTCTCTGAATGTGGCTGGCTCGGGGTCTTTCTGAAAAGCCATTGACAATGACACTGGGACTTGTTTCCTCTGCATATACTGGATTTTTGGGATCCAGTCTGTTTGGATGCTCACCTTCCTGGACCTGGAGGGAGGGGGGAGGAACTTGAACTTCCCACAGGGCAGGAAACCCTGACTGCTCTTAGGAATGGAGAGGGAGGAGGAGAGGGAGTGGGGGGAGTGGAAGGGTGTTGGGAGGAGGGGCGGAAATGAAAACTTTTATAAATTAATAAACTTTTATAAAAAAAACAAAAACAAAAAAAGAAAAAATAAATGATTAGATTAAACATTGATAAAAATATTCATTGTTATTTTAAATCATTCAAATAAATATGTAAAATTTAAAAAAGAAATGTTTCTTTAGTATACCAATACCATGAAATAGCCATAGGATGAAAACACACAAATATCAGAAAAGTGTTTATTTTTGTGAATTGATGTTTGCTGTAGAATGTCCACCTAAATATATTTCAAGGGATTTGCATATATAAGCCAAATACAGAAAAATTCAGGAAATAACGTACATTCTGCTGAAAATTAGAAATTAATTCATAGAACACAATGATAAATCTTAGATGTCTTTCAGAGTTTAGGGACATCAGAAAAATAGATTCTCTTATGGGATTATCATGATCAAAAATGGTTAACAAAACTCTACACCATTTTTCTATATGTTGCAGTAAATGAACATTCATGGGAAAGGCAAGGAACCAAATGGAGTCTAGCATTTGAATGAAAATTTAAGAGACAATATTTACTGACTGTAGCCAGTGATTTTTTACACCTTACAGTGAGCAACACAATCTTGTACAATGAGTTCTTGTCTTATACATTGTATACCACTCAGTATGTACTCCACCAAATATATCCATCCTGATACAATCTCTTATAATGCAGATTTAAAACAGCTGCAACACTGACAAGAAGATGAAATGTTGAGCACAGTTTAAAGTGTATTTGCACTAAATTCCAATAAAAGATTTATTCCAGTGGGAATATGTGTTGTCTGTGACTTCTTTCTATAATGTCTGATATGGTATCTGTTAAAAAAATAAATTCTTTATTTGGTGAAGTTGATACTCTTAAAAAACTGTGTGTCAAGCTTCTTTTTGCACCAAATAGAGATCATTACAGAAAGGCACAGTTGGTCAAAATGCAGAGAGCAACTGACTATGGAGATTCCAACCATGACTGGTACATCTAAGCATCAGGGGAAGTCATAAAAGATGGAAGAGAAAGATGCTAAGATGCAGAGGACGAAGATGTCCCCTACAACATTGTGTCCTCCAGATATTATGGGGAAGCTACAACCATGAAATATTGTCACCTTAACAAGACCTGTAATGACACCAGTTGATATGCTGATGAGAATGGGACAGTCTCACACTATCCCACTTCTAGATGAAGAGCTAAAGGCAATTAATGACTGCTATTAGGAAGAAGAGGGAAAGTGGAACAGGGATCCCTGGAGAACCTGAGAAAGGAATTTGCATATACTTGAATCAGCACCTTCAGACTTTGTAAGTGACTGGAGACCGCTTCCTGTTAAGAACTATTACTGGTCTTTCAAATCCCTGGTTTCAGTTCCTGCATCACCATTGCAGCTCAATGTCTATTACTCCAGTTCTGCTAATTCTAATGCCCTTTTCTAGCCACTATAGCATTATACAAGCATGGTGCATGTATACAGATGCAAGCAAAACATTAATACACATAATATATATATAATACTTCTTTGAAATAGTTTGTCAGTGAAGGAACCTAATGTAGCCTCAGATCAGAACATCTTTATGGGTTTAATAGATTCCACATTGGAAAAAACGAGGAGAGAGTTCATATCTTAAAAATTTAAATTTAATAACTTGACTTGGATTGTCAGATTATTTAATAATCCTTATGTTTTATTTTTCATATTCTTTATTTAACTGAGCTTTTCTTTTAATTAAAAAACCTATTAAATCAGATAAATTCTAATTCTAATTGACTTATGACAATGAAATCGATAATGTACCCCAGAAACAATCAAGGAAATATAACAAAAATGTAATGGATAAAATGTTCAAGATGTCATAGACATTTCTTTGTTCACCACATGCTGAAATAAAAGATTTATTAAGTTAGCAACATAGGATTGCTAAATGCAAAATGTATATATTCTAAAATATTAAATTAAACTTATAAATAAATAGTGACTATTGCTGTATAGTCAAAGAGGCAATGAACCATGATATAGAGAATTAGTAAGTTTAGTTTTCAAATTATAGATTATTATGCAGGTGATCATCATCATATGAACTGAGTAAATAATTTAAAGTGATTAGTGGATTTGGAACTCTATGAAAGTGGAATTTGCTTGAGCACATTTTTCCCCCAGAACAGAAATTTAATAACAAAATAACTACTACAGAAATGAACTATCCAATCATCACTCACAACTCTTTCTCGCTCTCTCTCTCTTTCTCTCTCTCTCTCTCTCTCTCTCTGTGTGTGTGTGTGTGTGTGTGTGCGTGTGTGTGTGTATGTGTGTGTGTGTTTATTTTTATATTTTATAGAATAACCTGGATATATATCAGCTATGTCATGAATGGGTCACTATGTTATTGAAGATGAAATGGAAAATTCTGGCACCAGTTTCTAGAAGTATTTAGACCCTCAGGACTAGAAAAATGCATGAATAAACCATGCAGTGTAGCTTTAAAGAAACAATATACGAAGAGTGGATATAAGTACTGAGTCTTTGGAATACATTTTTCAAATCTAAGAGAATGCAACATGTTTGACAAGTCCTTTTAATGCAGAATTATTCTGGTGGATATTTTTTTTTCAAAAGTAGAAATTGCACAAGATCTGTGCAAGCCCAAGCAAGCCAAACACTAGCATGGAGAGAAAGTTAGGTACTAACTTCCACAAGTGGAGGAACTATTGAAAATTGAAGGCAGCTTAGAGCGGGAGAGTAGTGTTCTGTAAATTGTGACCTCTAATTAGCTGACTATACCTTAGTAGAAGGCCTCACACTTAAGAACATTTCGGCAATGCAAATGTGCTTTGATAGGTGTTAATAAAAATTATGGACACATTCATGTGCATAGGGAAGTGGAAAGTATGTGCGTGGAGTATGAGAAGGGAGATGAACATGATCCATGCACAGGAAATTTTCAATTAACTAATAAACAATTTTAAATAGCACCTTATTCATACACAGAATATTTCATTCTGATCTCAATCCTTATATTATACATATGCTCATTCATATATACTCCAAATATATTAGATTATGTAGAAGGACCTGGTGACATTGCTTGGTTGTTAAGAGCATTTTGTTTTTCCTCTCAAGGACTCAGATTTGGTTTCCAGCATCTATGTTGGACAGCTCATGATACCTCTTGTGGGTATCTGTGGACCTATGATCTGGGTATAAAATCATGCAGCTAAGCACATGAAAACATAATAGTAAATTACAAATGAATATTTATAAAAAGAAGTGTTAATTAGAAATAGATGTGTAGGGTGGCAAATAAGAGTTAAGAAACACATAGTTCGACTAATTTTATCATTGACAATGATTGTGGTTATAGACATTCTCACACCCCTATGTTGAGGATGTAGTTAGGCAAAGTAAGGTGTAATATAGTAAATATGAAGCAACTGCTGTCAACAACTATGGGAATCTATATTTTTAAATCTTTAATACAAAATTACACTTTTCAACCATCCATTCATTTCTTATGGATAATTTCTTCTTGGGGGGGGCAAATTTGGTATAAAATGTAATTTGTGTTTAATTTCTTTCTGTGACAATATTTTGTTTGTTCTCTACCAAATAAACCTTGCCTAAAGATCAGAAGGCAGAGCTAAACTACTAGTTGACCATAGAGGTCTGAAGGTCTGTACAGACAGACAGGAAGTGAAATGGCAAGGCAGAGAGAGGAGTATAAAGCTGGAGGAGACAGAAGCTCAGCCTTTTTGGCGTAGGCGTTGACAAGGCAAGAGTTGGCTGTGACTCGCTCCTTTCTCTCTCTGATCTTTCAGGATTGACCCTAATGTCTAGCTCGAGGTTTTTTTTGTTTTTTTTTTAAAGACTAATTAGAACTCATGCAACATCTTTCAAATTCATTCATATATGAAAAGTTTCTTATAAGACTAATGTTTATTGTTTCTGTTTTTAAGTATAAAACTCATAAAAATTAATCACTGTTAACTATGGGTCTTTGAGAATAGTGGGGGACCATTTGGATAGAAACTCTAGCTCTAAATTCATTGAAAACTAAGAAGAAAACAAGAGAGACGATAAAGAAAACTTTAAGATAAAAAATACTTTTAAGATATGGGATCAAACCGGACTCTCTGAACGTGGCAGACACTGAGCGCTGACTGAGAAGCTAAGGACAATGGCCTTGGGTTTTGATCCTACTGCATGTACTGGCTTTGTGGGAGCCTAGTCTGTTTGGTTGAGCACCTTCCTGGACCTCGATGGATGGGGGAGGACCTTGGACTTACCACAGGGCAGGGAACCCTGACTACTCTTTGGACTGGAGTGGGAGAGGGAGGGGAGTGGGGGAAGGCAGAGGGAAATGGGAGGTAGGGAGGAGGTGGAAAATTTTTAATAATAATAATAATAATAATAAAGATATAATGTCTAAATACTAATTAAAAATAAATGGGCTCAACAGCTTATACTTAGGAATATACATGTATATACAAATTCATATATGCATGCAATAACAATTAATGAAAAAAGAAGTCATGAATTTGAAGGAAAGCTGGAAGGGGCATATGGGAGTATTTAGAAGGAGGATTGGGAAGTGAGAAATGTTCTAAATAAATTATTATATAAAAAATAAGCAAAACCAAAGGAAAAAGCCAATGAACTACTCACTTAAGTACTGAGTCAGAACTGATAAAATTTAAATTATTTTTGTGAAATATTACATCTAAAAATGCAAAATCCAGGAACACCAAAACAAAGGAAAAACAAAGCATGAGGTACAACTTGGTGAAGACATGGATGGATTATTCCTTTTCTAATGTAAAACTTATGATACACACACACACACACACACACACACACACACACACAGAAGCAGGGGACTTTTTACATGAAGTTTTACATGAAGTATTGTCATTTCAGAATAGTTACTTTAGAAGATATCATTAAAAATGAGTATTAAATCATTTTCTTTCATTTGGAAATAAAACCCAAAGAGAATCTGACACCATAAGAATGTTTCTTAATGAAATACTAACAAGGTCTTAATCTAATTAGAATGGAAGATCAGAGATAATTATATATGGAAGATGAGCAATACATGATGTCCTAGTTAGCTTTGGCTGTCAATTTGACACATCCCAGAGCCATTCTTGAGAAGTCTTAATTGGGGGACTTCCCAGATGTGACTGGCCTGTCAGTAAGTTTATGAGAGTTTGGCTTAGTTGGTAATTGGTGGGGGGCCACCTGTAGGTATGGTAGGTGGCCTGGTAGGCATGGTAGGCAGGTGGGCCTGAACTAAGAAGAAAGATTTACTGAGAAGAAAAGCTGCTGAGCATCAGCAAACCAGGAAATAGTGTCCTCCATGGTTCTGCCTTGACTTCCTGCTTGTGGTCCTGCCTTGACTTTCTCAGTGATTATTGCATGAAAGATGTTTCAGTCAGGTAATCCCTTGCTTCCTCTAAGTCGTTCTTGGTCAGAGTGTTTCATCACAGCAGCAGAGAGGAAAGAAGAGAAAAGGAACATGGGAAGAAAACAAAGAGAAAGGAATTGCAATAAATATGTCACAGAGAACAATAGAGGGTTATGGTTTGAAGGCTGTGGCTAATTTCTTTTAGTGCCAAACTATTCAAAGTGTACAGCTGCAACTTATGTACTGTTTCTATATTTAGTAGACACTTCTTGCTTAATTGAGTTGTTTTGCTGGTTCTGAACAAAACAATGTTTTTCTGAGAAGGAAGCACAATGTGAAAACTTTATACCTTGATGTTATCTATTCTCCCAAACTCTTAATGATTAACACAGTTTTAAACATAAACTGTCAGGATTAGGGCGTTGTTGTAATTTATCAACATAGAGTATGGCATAAATGCCCAAACCAGCATTCTAAGTACAGAAAATTTATATCAAAACTGTATACATCGTCTAAACCACAGAAACCAGACAAACTCCTCACTTTTATTCTTGCATCTTAAGACCACCTTTTAAACTTAGATTTGTCTTTTAGGAAATTACAAAAAGATATATCTTAGAGTATGTCTTTTCTACTTTACGAATAGTACAGTATCTTTCACCATACCATGCTCTGCATACATGTTTCAAACAAAACCTTGCAATTCATCTTTTATAGGAAAGGAGATCAAGACATTAAAGCTACAGTGAAAACAGAGAAAAGAAACAAACAAACAAAAAAATTGGACCAAGGAAATAAAAAAATATTTACTTGATAAAATTTGAAGTTTGCTGGTGTACCATAGGCTTTATGTTATGTTAATAAGAAATCATAGTGGTAATCCAATAGTTTTAGAACTTATTTTGATTTCAATTTTTATCTTCTAATCTATCAAGTATGAATAATAAAATATTGGCATAGATTAAATAGTAAAAATAAAACTTAATCAGAATTATGCAGGAGGACACTCTTCAGTAGAGAAGAACTAGATGAAAAACAATCTTGAATTTCTAGGCCTACAGAACAATGAAACACAAATTTTATTTAAGCCACACAATGTATGATGTTTTATGCAAGAGTCACAAAACAGTATCTTTACTTAGAGCATGTTTATTCATTGGGATTTACAACTTTATCCATTGGGGTTCTGGGCACAGTTCTGGTCATGTCATATTTGTATCATATTGTAGATAACATAAGGTGAGCTAATGAACAGCATCCTCTCCTGAACTCTCTTGCTTTATGTACTAATATGTACTAATATGTACTAATATGATTTGGAAATAAACTTGACTTTGCTTTTTCGCAGGGTTGTTTTCTCATCCTAAAACCAAGGTCCTTAAAAAAAAAATCTCAAAAAATATGTTAAGATAACAGTCTTAAACTAACAATAAAGATAAGTGAGCCACCAACACAGAATTAATAAAATGATTTCATTTACTGCAGTCTTCCTTATGTCCTTCTGTGGAATTTTACTTATCATGCTTCATGTTTGATATTGATTTACAAAATTACAATCCCTTATTTCAAATAACTAATGTTTAAATGATTTACCAAGATATACTGTATATTTCACATTTAAGAAATATTTTTACTGGGTTTTTTTTCAGCAAATAATTTTTGTGGCTAACACATAGTGATAGAATTACATAATATCTACTTTGATATGAACATTGATACTTTTTGGTAATTTTACAAGATAGTTAATTTGATTCTTTATTGTTAGCATGTGTGGTACAGAAGAATTGTCTGGATTCTGCCAATCATGTTTTAAGTAAACGCTGATTGGCCAGGCAGGAAGTATAGGCACGTCAACCAGACAGGAAGTAGAGGTGGGGTGATGAGAACAGAAGAATTCTAGGAAGGAGGAAGCCCATTCTTCCAGTCCTGCCCAGATCAGCAAGAAACAGGATGTGACCTGCCCCACTGAAAAAGGTACTGAGCCATGTGACTAACATAGATAAAGATAATGGGTTAATATAAGAGCTAATATGAAGCCTGAGCTAATGGACCAATCAATTTATCATTAATGTAGACTCTCTGTGTGATTTTCTTTGGAACTTTCCAGCTGTGGGAACTGGGCAGGACTGAAACCCCAGCAGGCAGGATGTCGTGTTATACATGTGTTTGTTATTTCCATATTCATAAATTATTTTCTTTGCTACATAAGTTTTTGATAAAATACATACTTTAATTTACTTTCAATTTACATTTTGTTTCTTTGTCAGTTTCATTATTTCTTGTTTTTCTTGCTCACCATAAATTTTTTCTTCTTTTTGCTCTTTAGTTATAGCATTCTTTAAATATTTGCCTCATTTTCTTTGTTCTATTTTACCTTTGATATCTCACATCTGCTGTTTTTGTAGCTGCTAAATTATTAAAATTTTTCATGTGTCTTTTCGCAAATTGATTTATCCTCATGAAAGTCAAGTTTAGCATATTAATGACTTTGGCATTAATTTTCAGCCTGTTAATGAGGAAGGAATGATTAGTGAACTCTGCCTTTAGGAACATTTTTCTTCAGCAGCAATTTTGTATAATGAAATGTTTCCTTGATTTTCTTAAAACTTAACATGTGTTTTGTGCAAAGGTGTTACGGCTAAGTCTCATAATTTTTCTGCTTACATATTTTCCTAAAAATTTCAGACCTCTGGTAAAGGGCACTAACAATGCCTTTTAATAAGGGTTTGAATGTTTTATGGGCTTGTAATAAATAAAATTAAAGGTAAGATTTTTTTTCAAATACCATACCTTATATATATACAGTAGTAAAAGGTTTTCTGCTATCTTAATAGTCTCCCCTATGCAAATGAAAAAAAATGGAATTTCAGGTTATTCATTAGTTAGGTAGAGGCAATTGGTTTGAGAGACTCCAATCTCAGATGCCACAAAAGCTTATAACTCAAGAAGTTTAACAAACACACAAACTAATAATTATATAGCTCCCAATCCTCCAAAATATTGTGCTTTTAAATACCTAGGTTTGTCAGAGATATTTTTTAACAACAGTAATTTGGAAAAAGGGTACTGCCATGCTTTCATGATTTTTTTTTCCAGGTTAAATGTCAAGTAAGAGAAAATATAAGTATATTGAAATTCTTTCTGAGGATTATAAATCTGGAACCTTTGTAGGATCTAATAAACAGATGAACTTGGAAAGTCCCATTTATATCTCCTAAAGCCCTGGCTTGGCATCATAAGTAATATAAAGGTAATGGTGTTTCTGGTATATTGCTTATTTCTGAAATTTCCTGGTTCATTGTTGTTGCTGAGCGTGGATATTCACTACAAGTACAACAATTTAGGCTGCTGATGATAATGGGTAGGGAAGAAGGAAAACATGGAGCGATTACTGTCAGTTCTTTCAATAACGAGATTCCTTACAAATAGCACGGTGGTTTCCCTCAGTGGCACACGTCTTAGGTTCCTGATGTGTGGGTGTGGATAAATCTGGAATTAGCAGTACTTATCTGTATTATAACTGTGGCTTTGCAAACAAAAATCCTCCCTCAGTAATGTGCTCTAGCTGCTTCCTGTGTCTTTGCTTGTCCTTTAAAGTATGAGAACTAGCAAAAGCTTTGAACAGTACCCGGAAATATTCTTTAGTATGAAATGGTGGCTTGCCAGTGTCCTGCAAGGTGAAGTCCCCACTGCCCATTTCCTAACACTTATACTGCCTAGCTATTGCATTATAGAAACTCGTATACACTGCAACACTGGGAATACAACTGGAGGACAAGCGGTATCATTTGGTCCAGAGATTGATATAAAAAGATAGGCATCTTTCCTTCAATTTTTCATTTTTGTCATCAGTATGACTTTTAAAATATGCAAACTGTCATAGATAGATCATTAACTCCATTAGGTACCAACAAAGCATTAACAATATAAGTAAAATTGATCATAGAAAAGAAATGTTTGAAGAGGTCAGAATAGAAGCAAGTAGTGCATAGCTTAGCTCGAACTATGAGTGGAATGCTTCAGTAATTATGCACCAAATTCCCCTAAAAATGGTACTTTCCACTAATAGTTTGTGCATATTGGATCATCCTTTTCTCTGAGGAAGTTGTCCCATTTTCTTGTAGGGGATGATCTTTTATATGAACTGTTGCATTCATTTGCCAGTAAGTTGTTATGGATATTTGCTGTGGGAACTCCTTCAGCCAATAGCCCTTCAGCTACCGGACCACTTTGAATGTGGTCTCTTCTAGTATATGTGCAGATGGATAGCATGAGCAAGGCCTCTTGGCTGCTGGATTCAGTTCTGGTTCCCAGCAGAAGCAGAGGGCTGTGCATGGCTATGTTTTCTGTGAGCTTATCCCCAAATAAATAAACCATTGTCATACTCCATTCTGGGCTATTGTGGAACTGTTTTGTACGACAACATATTTATTTTTGTGTCAATTGTGAATAATTAATGACTAAGGCAATGGTTGCCTTTGCTGCAGCTAATTTTTTTTCTATACTAATGTGATATACTTCTGAGTTCAGCTATTAATATGAATTTGCTACATACTTTCCAGGCAATGACCCATTGTAACACAAAATATATTTTTATTCATTCAGGAAGTGTTTATAGCTTGTATTATACTGAGCATAGAATCTCATTGTGTTCAGAAAGTAAAATAAATATTATATTCTTAAATAATTGTTCACTAAGCTCATCAATACAATGTTCTTTAGAAATAAAGTCTACAAATGGTTTAACATCAAGATAAATGAAAGGAAAATTAAAAAGTTAGCTATTGTCTGGCCTACGATTCAAGAAAAGAAATATATATCTTACCATTTTAATTAAGACTTGGGGTATATGTACTACTCTCATTGGGTTGTGTTTAAGGCATATTGCCTGGCATTTAATATGTACATATTAGCTAATTGCTGACTATTCACTGTTATTAGAATTTAAATTTAAGCCATTTTTGGCCAAAGTAATATGGTTAATAATTATAATTATTTTTCAAATTCAGAATGTATGCTTTTAAAAGTAATTCTAGAGTGTCCCTCTCATTAATATTAATTGTACTTAAAGTAAGAAAAATTGAGAAAAGAGATATATACAACAAAAGGCTAAAACATCTTACTTCATGAAATATGTTTTTTATTATTTAAATTACTTCACTGATTTTCAGAAATGTCTATTTTTAATAAGAAATTCTGAATTAATTATGCAAAATAACTTGGAACTAAAGCAATCATTGCATGAATATCATGAATCATCGTTCTTCATCTTTGATAGAATCAATTGGAGCACAAAGATTTTGAAAACAAATATTTACTATAGGCTGCATATAAGATATCTTTTATAAATTTTGAAATGTTGAGTCTGATGTATAGGTGCATATAATATTAACTTATATTATAAAACACACCAATAATCACATTTCATATAAAAAGTCTTGTCCATTGAATTCATAACTTTTGCTTGCATACTGTAGTTATTTTAGTAGGCTCCATACATGTTTTTTGGAAAATGATTCTGATTGACATTCATTTATACGTACTTGTGAGATTCATAGCAATATTATAATTCATATATTCATTGTGGAATGATCAGTTAACTATGATTAGCTTATGTATCATCCTAGCCTTTTGTCAATTTTTACTGCAAGTGTATAAAAATCTTTATCTATTAGAAAATAAATTATGCAAAACTGTTAAGTATAATCATTCTATAGTTCCATAGTACTCAGAAATTTATTGCCCCTTTTTATCTATAAAATTGTGTACATTATTGGTGAGCATATATATTAGTTCAATTATTATAAAAAATATAAATTATTTAATTTAACTTAGCCTACATGCTATTATACTTTCAGAAACATAAAATCTAAAACACCGACTATCTTGAATTTAAATACCACCAAAGTCAGTTTTATTTCCAAATCGTATTTTGCAGAAATAAAAATGCAAATACTTAAACTTTCCCATAGAGATTCATTTTATCCTTTCCCTTGGCCCCCACCGCATGCATACAGCTATATCAGATTCAGTAAAAAAGATAATAAAATGTTTTATAATAGAGATTGAGTAAGGGTGAGAAAGTTTTTCTTTGTTGATTCAATTTGAATAAAAATAGCTTATGGTAAATGCAGTTGGAATGCCTCAGTAACCTTTATATTCATCACTGAAAAGGATAATCATATTTGTGAAAGGCATATTCAGTTGATATATTTATAAATGTTAGCTTCTGGGTGCATTTCAAGGAAAAAATCACTTTCTTGATACAGTAATGAAACTGAGATCAAAAGCCTTAGCAAAGGTTTCACAGTCAGGAAGTGATACAATGTGGGACTCTAGTCTAGCAGCCTAGGGCTTGTGAGTTATAGCAGGGCGCCTTGATGCTAAGTCATGAATAAGATCAAAGTGTGCAAGTGGACGCCACACTTACAGCTCATCCCTCTTACTAATTTTAGTCATTGATTTGATCCTGTTGAACACATATACTCTGTAAACTTTCATATTAGTGTAATCAAGACCTCTTCAGAGTTCTCCAGGAGCTTATTAGGATAGTAGATCAACAAAGAAGTTAATGCTCATGGGTTTTATAGAAAGTAACCTTTCATGGTTTGCTAATAAAAGTTAAAGCAGTTGTGTTATTTAATTATGAAATATGTAACCTCATCTTAGCTTTTGCTATCAGGCAAGCATTGAAACTGACACTTCAATTGAGTTTACCCAAGGGCTCCGAAGCTTGGAGAGTTTAACACAAGCAGCTATCAAAGCTTAGGCATCGCTGCAGTCTCTCCATACCTAATTACAATAAGTGAATCGTTTCCTCCGGAGAGAGCCCACTTTCATTCCAAATCTGACAGGTAGAAATTAGTTACCTAATGGGATGGAATCGTTCTGCAAATTGAAGGAATTAAGTGTGCTTTTTTTTTTTAATTTAAGCTCCCTCTAAATTAGATTTTAATTTGGTCCAAAAGTGAAGAGGTTGATGGCATGAAGCCGTTTAGGTAGAAACAGAGCCAATTATTTTGCTTCTTTATTCCAGATATAGTTTGCCCCCTTTATCACCATCATCCTTGATGAGGCAAAAAAAACCAAACAAAAACCCAAAACAAACAAACAAAAAAAACCTCAATGCCTTAATCAAGAGAAGTTTCTGTGGGAGAACTGAGTCAATGTGGAGCCCTGATCAGCCAATTGTTTCCTTTTCTAACTCAATTTGCAAAAGATGAACTTTGATGGTAGTCAAATACTGTGTTTATGAGAATATTTCTATGTTTTCATTTATCTAATATTATAAAGTAAGTAGGGAATGAAACATGAGCATATCAGGCGTAGAAAATGATAAAGAATGGTCATGTAGGTAGTGCTGGTTCAAATACAAAGTGATCTTGCTTTTTCATTGTGAAATATAGCTATTGGGATCAATACAGAGATTGTCACTATAATAACTAACAAACAAGTAAATCAAAGCAACTTGTAGATGACTCTGAGTTTTATCTAGTTCATCAACAAACATCAATAGGTTAATAGTGTGGCTCAAGGTGCTTTAAGGTAGTGATGGGATATGAATTAAGACCTTCAGCAGTTACTCTGAATAAATAAACAGAACAGTGGCATCCAAAGGCATGCCACATTAAATGCTAGATAGAAGCATCTTTTCAGACACTGTTTTAAAATGTTCATGTAGACATGTAAGGTAATTTAGGGGGCATAATGGTGAACACTTATAATTTCACACTTACAGGGCAGAAATAAATAATGTATGCGTGTAGTCAATTGGGAATACAAATACTGAGATTCTGAATAGCTAGTATTCTATAGAGGTTGGCTGTGTTATTTCATCTGTATTTTAGTAGTTTGCCATAGAAAATGGATGGTAGTGGTGCATGCCTTTAACCCCAGCACTAGAAAGGAATATACTACGGGAGAAGACAGTCAGTCTCATTCTGAGGCTTCCTTGAGGCAGGATCACCTTTTTTGACTGACGTAGAGGTGAGAGTCAGTGGCTGGCTGTTTTGCTCTTCTGACCTTCAGGTTGAACCCCAAAACCTGCCTTTGGGTTTTTATTAATTGTACTACATACATTTTATCTCAAAACCAAATAAATAAAAAAAATCAGATACTTACATAACAACTGATAAATCATTAAATATATAAAATATGCAGGTACAATAAAGGTAATGGTGTTTTATATCAATGCTGAGACATGGATTTAAAGTGGTGAAAGAGAGGTATAATCCATTAGTTTGCATAAGATGGAATGACATGTTGCATAGGGACCTAGGGAGATCGTTTAATAACTGAAAGTTATTCTCCTTCAGAGGACATGTGTTTGGTTCCTAGGACCCTCGTGGCAACTTATAATCACCTATAACCTCAGCTTCAGAGACCTGATACTCTCTTATAACCTTCACTGACCTCTACAGACATGTGGCACACACAAAGTCACACAGGAACCCATACATACACATCATACACATAAAATAATAAATAAAAATATCGAATGGAAACAGATCACAAAATAAATTCTTCTGGAAAATAGGGCTGATAAGACATACTTTAGCATTCAAATTAGAAAATTATACTTACTCATACCAGTCATTCCTTCTGCCCGAAAGATCAACTACTTGTCAATGTTGAGTTATGTATAATAATTAGAATACTTTTTAGGAAAAAAAGTATCTTTAATACTGAATATTAATACTGGTCTGAGGGAGGAAGTGGAGAATGAATTAGGCTTGTGGGAAAACTTGGCTTCAACAATGGTCTCTGTTCAATAAGAGTTTCAATTAAGCACAGGCAGATGACATATTGCTCTATTATTTATTTGGGGTGGAGGATTTGCTCAAAGAAAATTGTTATTTGATTAAGATGATTGGAAATGGTAAGAGTCAGAAAAAAGTTAACTAAAAAGTTTTATATACTTACATGTTTATTTATTTGAATTATTATGTTTATTTTAAATGTGTATTAAATTTCATTAGTGTGGATGAGGAAAATGTGAAGTAAATCACACAATTTTGTTATAAATTATGGTAGGTAGAAATATCTGCAATAATTCCATTCATGAGATGATTTCAAATGCTGAAAATAATAGATTACTTTAAATATCAAATTTATCATATTAAAGAGTGGAAATGATTAAAAGGAATTTTAATCACTTAATTCAAGGAAGTTGATGAAATGCCAAGCACCTATACCTCATTTCTGCTGAGTATGTGAAGTAGGAAGTGTTAATAAGTGTGTTTATATTTATCCACAATTGTGTGCATTTATGGGTATTTCAAAGAATGAGAAATGATGTACAGATGCTAACATAAAAGGTGTTCAACTGAAATCTTTCTTTATGCTCCCTACGTGCTATGTGAATGAGACACATATTTCTCCCATCATGCAGTGTGGTTGCAGGTTTCTCCATCTTTGTCTACAACTTTGTCTCCTTATGCCTGATGAACTGTGAATGAGAAAAATGGGCTTTCCTGAGTATCCACACATACATCATATATCCTTTGCATTCCTGTAAAAGAGTCCAAATTACAAGTAGTTCCTGCCTACTCCAGATTGAATAAGAATAGTCTGACCTACAGAACCTAAGGTGTAGGCTCATTGAACATGGTATTCCTAAACATGAAATAAACAAGGTATTTAAGAATGTCTATGCATTTTACTTTTTACTGTGTTTAAATCTGAAATGCTCCCATTTGAACATTGATCTCCAGATGCTGATCCTGTTTTGAGAGGTTAAGACCCCTCTGGCCATGGGGTCTAGCTGGCAGTCATAGGTCTAATGAGGACTAGACCTTTAAGGCTCATAGCCAGACTGTGCTTCCTGATTACCAAGATGTAATTCTGAAAATTCCACTGGTGCTGATAGAGATGCCGGTGTCACCCATGGTTAACTGCTCCCTCCAAACCACGAACTGAAACCACTCCTTTATTTCATTTACTTCTGCTAGGCAATGGCTACAGTGACAAGAAAATATCTAATACATCTGATTAAGGAGAAAAGTTGGTATTCAAGAAGACAAAATATATATTTTGTTTTATAAAAGAGAAATACAATCTCTCAAATAATTTTTTATGTTTTAGCCAGTTTAAACAGGAAAATCTACTGAATGAAAATGAGTTTAGGTCTCTATCTGATGGGGAAATGTTTTACTTCAAATTTTTTACTTAACATTTCTCTAATGATTATACAAGTAGACTTTATATTTATTTACCCTGTAAAAAATTTGACATTGGGAAAAAGCATGTAATTAGACATAGGGGATGTTGTTCTTTGCTGATTATGATTCAAGACACCCAATACCACTTTGTGGTTTACTATCATAATAGGGTTGTCAGAGACAGGTGACTAATGCTGTTTTAGCAAAGACATCACACAATGGTATTATGAAATTTGTTTAAGTGGACAGGCCAGTTTGGTTTATTTTCTCAGTTGTAGGATGCATATTTGAAACAGGCATCTGCAGTGCTTAACCAGACCATCACACTGATTTCACAATATTCGGAACAAGCATATTTCTACCTGTGTGTGAGAAAAGCCAGGTGAAACCCAGCAGGATTTCTTGCACAGATATTTAAACCCAAAGATTCAATATCACATTTCAGGGGTGAGCAGACAGATAGATTAATGCCACTTACAAAAATTTAAATTATGTAATATTGCCTTAAAATTCACATATTGTCACTCCCCACCACCCTGCAGGTTTGTGAGGGACCTGTCTCCAAACTGCATCCCAATCCCTGCCACCCACAGAATGTGCCCTGGCAAGACCCACTCCACTACCCAAGCCCATGCAAGTGCACATCCCCCACATGGCCAGCTCCCCCACACCAGTTAGAAAATCTGAACTCTTAGCTGGACTACCCTGAAATAGAGACCCTTACTGAACCCCAGGGTACATCTTCTGCCCCTCCCCTTTCCATCCCAAACATCAGCAGGGCAGCTGGACCCTGCCTTCCCCACTGGTGGAAATCCACTGGTCTAGTGCACTCACCACCAGCCTGCAGACAGGTAAGAGACCTGACTCCAGTCTGCAAGTCAACCTCTGCCACTATCTGGATGCTGTCCCAACAAAACCATCTCTGCTGCTCAATGCCACACACCTGAACATCCTCCTGTGTTTAGACCTCCCCAGCTACTCCAGCAGACTAAGTAGGCACAGGAGCAAACGGCAAAAGTAGGAAGATCAAGCACATGTCCAAACCACAACAGTTGGAAAAACAGGCACAGGCACATATCACATTGGGTAGAAGAAAAGATGAGTAAATGACATTGTAAGAATACATTTAACAACTGAAAGACAAATATGGCACCACCAGAATCCAGTGACACTACAAGAGCAAAACCTGAACATTCCAATGCAGTTGAAACACAACAAAATGAACTTAAAAATCACATTATGAATATGATAGAGGTGCTTTAAGAGGAAATGAAAAATTCCCTTAAAGAAATTAAGAAAAAAAAGAACAAATGAAAAAAAAGACAAATGAAAAATTGGAAGAAACTCTTTAAAAATAGCCAAGAGAAAACAATCAAACAGGTGAAGAAAATGATTAAAAACATGAAAATTGAAACAAACAGTATAGAAAACACAAGGAAAATATGGAAATGGAAATCTGGGGAAGCAACTTAGAATTACAGATGAAAACATCACCTACAAAATAAAAGCGATGGAAGAGAGAATCTTGGGTGTTGAAGATATGAGAGAGAAAATAAATTCATCACTCAAAGAAAATGTTGGAAATCCAATACATTCTTAACATGTAATAGCCAGGAAATCTGGGATACCATGAAAACACTAAACATTAGAATAGTAGGGATAGAAGAAGGAGAAGAATTCCACCTCAAAGGCACAGAAAACATATTCAACAAAATCATAGAAGAAAACTTTCCCAACCTAAAGAAGAACATGCCTATAAAAGTACAGGAAGCTTACAGAACACCAAATAGACTATAGAAAAAGAAAAGTACCCTTGACATATAATAATCAAAACACCAAACAAACAGAATAAAGAAAGAATTTTAAGAGTTTAATAGGAAAAGGAACATGTAACATATAATGGTAGACCTATTAAAATTATATCTGACTTCTCATGGAGACTCTAAAAGCCAGAAGGTCCTAGACAGACATTTTACAGATACTGAGGGACTATAGATGCAATCCCAGGTTACTATACCCAGTAAAACTTTCAAACAACATAGACAGAGAATACAAGATACTTTATGACAAAACCAGGTATAAACATTACCTATTCACAAATCTAACCTTACAGAAAGTACTAGAAAGAAATCTTCAATCCAAGAAGTTAATTTTACCCACAGAAGCATAGGCAAAAGCAAATCTCACACCAGCAAAACCCATAGAAGGGAAACATACATACTATCATCATCACCACCAAAACCATAAAAATAACAGGAATTTACAATTGTGGGGCCCTCACTCCTCTTTCTCAAAGGGGCAAGAAGAAATTTCCTAGCAGAATGTTTTCTCAGGAAGATAGTGGCCTTCCCCTCTCCCACCCAGGATATTCTGAGAACAAGGTCACTTAGCTCAGCCCAGCCAGCCACCTGGTACATGCTGATAAAGATGGCCTAACTCAAGAACAGTGACCTTGCTCTAAAAACAAAAAAAAAAAACAAAACAAAACAAAACAAAAACAAAAAAAGCTGACTTAACAAAATGTGAGGGAGCAAAAGTCCTTGTATCCATGCCAAAGCATCTTCAAAGATTCTCTTTGTAGTTATGCCTTTAAAAGCTTACCCCATAGAGCAGATACAACTCCTCTCTACATTGTTGTAACGGGGATGGAGATGAGTTCCAAACATGTTTGTATTTTGCTGATTAAACCTTGCTTATTACAGTATGGGCCTCTCTGGTGGTCTCTCTCCCTGGGGGTCATGATCTGGGCACAACACAGTCACGGGTCAATAACATCTCTTAATATCAATGGACTAAATTCAATAAAAAGACACAGGCTAACAGAATGAATTAAGAAAAAAACAGGATTCATCATTCTGCAGCATACAACAAACTCACCTCAACTTCAAAGACAGACATTACCTCAGAATAAAGGGTTGGGAAGAGATTTTTCAGCCAAAACATCCTAAGAAGAAATCTGGTATATTAGCTAAGAAAATAGACTTCAAACTAAAATTAATGAGAAGTTATGGAGAAGGACTTTTCAAATTCTCCTAAGGAAAAATCCATCAATATGAAATCTCAAGTCTGAACATCTGTGAACCAAACACAAGGGCACCCACATTTGTAAAATAAACTTACTAAACCTTGAATCACACATCAAACCCCACACACTAATAGTGGGAAACTTCAACACGTCACTCTCACTAATGAACACATCTATCAGACAGAAGCTTAAAGAGAAATAAGGGAACTAACAGATGTCATGACTCAAATGGACTTAACAGATATCTATAGAACATTCTACCCAAACATGAAAGAATACACCTTCTTCTCAGAACCTTCTCTAAATTTGCTTCAGTAACAAAGTAAAACTCAGCAGATACAAAAACAAACAAACGAAAACCCAACCAATAAAAAAACAGAATAACTCCCTACATCTTCATGGATTACCATAGATTAAAGTTAAAATTCAACAACAATAATTGAAAAAAGCCTAAAGAGAAACATTAGGTCATACTTCAAAAACTTGTACTCCACAAAATTGGAAAAATCTAAAAGAAACAGACAACTTTCTTGATAGGTACCAAATACCTAATTTAAATCAAGACCAGATAAGCAAGTTAAACAGACCTGTAACAGTTAATTAAATATAAATATTCATTAACAAAACCCAACATAAAAAAAGCCCAAAGATAGATGGTTTCAGAACAGAATTCAATCAAAATTTCAAAGATTTGGTAATACCAATACTCCTCAAATAGTTCTGTACATTGGAAACTGAATGAACATTGCCAAATTTTTTTAATGAGACCACAGTTAACTTGATGCTAAAACTGAAGAAAGATGCAAAAAGGAAAGAAAAGTACAGACCAATCTCCCTCATAAACATTGATGTGAAAGTACTCATCAAACTACTGGCAAACTGAATCTAAGAACACATAAAAAAAATCATCCACCATAATCAAGTAGGCTTTATTCTAGAGATTCGGGGAGGGTTCAGCCTGGGGAAATATGTCAATGTTATCCATCATATGATCAAACTAAAAAAAAAAAAAAGAACCACATAATCATCTCATAAGATGCTGAAAAAGCCTTTGACAAAATCTAACACCTTTTCGTAATAATATCAAAGAATAGGGATACAAAGAGCATACCTAGCATAAAAAAGGCAATAAATAGCAATCCAGCAGCTGATAGCAAATTAATAGAAAAACTAAGAGCAAAAATCAGGGAAAAGATAGGGGTGTCTACTCTTTCCATATCTATTCAATATAATACTTGATGTTCTAGCTAGAGAAATAAAGCAACACAAGGGGATCAAGGGGAAACAACATAGAAAGTAAGAAGTCGAAGTTAAACTTTCACTATTTGCAGAATATATGATAGTATACATAAGTGACCCCCAAAATTCTACCAGAGAATTCCTACATCTGATCAACACATTTAGTAATGTGGCTGGATACAATATTACCTAAAAAAATCAATAGTATTCATATGTACAAAAGATAGATGGGCTGAGAAAAAAATCAAAGCAACAATACCATTTACAATAGCCACAAATAATATAATACATCTTGGAGTACCTCTAACCAAACAAGTGAAAGACCCTTATGACAAAAACTTTCAGTCTTTGAAATAAAATTGCGGAAGAGATCAGAAAACGGAATGATGTCTTATGCTCATGGATCAATAAGATTAACATAGGAAAAGTGGCAATCTTACCAAAAGCAATCCAGAGATTCAATGCATTCTCCATCAAAATTCTAACACAATTCTTTACAGACCTTGAAAGAACAATACCCAACTTCATATGGAGAAACAGAAAACACAGGATAGCTAAAACAATCCTATACAATAAAGGAACTTTGATACCCCAGCTCAACCGGCTTGCATGCTGGGACTGGGCTGTAAGTACAACCCGGCAGGAGGAATTTCCTGTGTTTCAATAGCCTGCCTGCAGAAATGTAGGCCCTGTGTCAGTTCAGCGAGATTCCTGACCAGCAAGGGGCTCTGATCTTCTAGCAGAAGATCCATCAGAGGGGTGAGTTTGCTCCTGACCTGTGTCAGAAGCAGAACAAGGAGGAGCTCAGACATTCCCCGACCCCCTTGACTCCCTGGTCGCTCTGCAGGGGCTAAGCCCTCTCACCTCCTATCCCATCCCAGCTTTCACCCAGGAACCCCTTCCTTTATTCCTCCCTTCCTCCTCAGGGCCATAAAATCCCCCAGCTCAGCTGGCTTACACTCTGAGACTGGGCTGTAAGTGCAACCCTGCAGGAGGGAATTCCTGTGTTTCAATAGCCTGCCTGCAGAAAGGTAGGCCTTCTGTCAGTGAGGTTCCTGCCCAACAAGGGAACCTGACCCAGTACCAAAAGATCCATTAGAGAGCATTTGAAGGAAGAGACGGGCAGACACCAAGGCAGGAATTCCTCCAACAATCTGAAGAACAACAGGAAAACACCAGATCACAGCGACCCTACAACAGAAGGACTTGAACACCCTAATCCTGAAGAAGTGGAAAAAAGTACCATTATGAAAGCAATAGAGTCCCTTAAACAGGATATGAATAACTCCCTTAAAGAAATGAATGAGAAGTCTAACAAAAAGTTTGAAGAAATGAGTAAAGAAACAGAAGAGAATTATAAAAAAAAAAAATTTGAAGAAATGGGTAAATCCGTAATGATACCCTGGGAAACTAAGAAAAAACATTCAAACAGGTAATGGAAACAGTTCAAGATTTGAAAACTAAAAGGGAGGCAATGAAGAAAACACAAACCGAGGGCTTGTTGGATATGGAAAATCTAGGTAAACGAACAGAGACTACAGAATCAAGCATAACCAATAGGATACAAGAGATGGAAGAACGAATCTCAGAGTCTGAAGATACCATAGAGAAAATAAATGCTCTGATCAAAGAAAACAGCAAATCCAACAAATTCTCAATCACAAAACATTGAACAAATCTGGGACATAATAAAAAGACCAAACCTAAGAATAATAGAAGGAGAAGAATTGCAGATCAATGGCCCAGAAAATATATTCAACAAAATTATAGAAGAAAACTTTCCCAACCTAAAGAACGATAATCCTATGAAGGTTCTGCCCTTGGGGACAAAGAGGGAGGAGGAGAGGGAGGAGGAGGAGGAGAGGGAGGGGGGGAGGGGGAGGGCGTTGGGAGGAGGGGCGTAAATGGAAACTTTTTATAATTTAATAAAATTACTTTCAAAAAAAAAAAAGAAGCATACAGAACACCGAATAAACTGGATCAAAAAAAATCATCCCCTCGCCATATAATAATCAAAACACAAACGTACAGATTAAAGAAAGAAAATTAAGAGCTGCAAAGGAGAAAGGTCAAGTAACTTATAAAGGTAAACCTATCAGACTTACACTGGACTTCCCTATGGAAACCATGAAAGCCAGAAGATCTTGGATAGAGGAACTGCAGAAACTAAGAGACTATGGATGCAAGCCCAGACTACTATATGCAGCCAAACTATTGTTCACTATCAATGGAGAAAAAAAATATTCCAGGATAAAAACAAATTTAAACAATTCGTTGCCACAAATCCAGCCTTACAGGAAGTAATAGAAGAAAAATCGTAACCCAAGGAATCTAACATTGCCAACACTGCCTACAATAACTCAGACATCTAGCGACCCTTCACAAGCACAACTCAAAAAAGGGAAACACACAAACTCTTCCACCCAAAAAATAAAAAATAAAAAAATAAGCAGAGTCAATAACCACTGGTCATTAATATCACTTAATATTCATGGACTCAATTCACCTTTAAAAAGGCACAGACTAAGAGATTGGATACAAAAACAGGATCCAACATTGTGCTGTTTACAAGAAATACATCTCAACCACAAAGACAGACATCTACTTAGAGTAAAGGGATGGGAAAAGTTTTTACAAGCAAACGGAACTAAGAAACAAGCAGGTTTGGCCATTCTAATTTCCAACAATATTGACTTCAAACTAAAATCAATCAGAAGAGATGGAGATGGACATTTTATACTCATAACAGGAACAGTTCATCAGGAGGAAGTCTCAATCCTGAATATCTATGCCCCTAATATAAAAGCACCCACTTATGTAAAAGAAACATTTCTAGAACTCAAGGCTGTCATCAAACCACACACACTAATAGTAGGAGACTTCAATACACCTCTCTCACCAATGGACAGGTCAATCAGACAGAAACCTAACAGAGAAATAAGAGAATTAATAGAGGTATTGAATCAAATGGACTTAACAGATATCTATAGAACATTCCACCCAAATAGGAGAGAATATACCTTCTTCTCAGCAGCTCATGGAACCTTCTCGAAAATTGACCACATACTCGGTAACAAAGCAAACTTCCACAGATACAAAAAAATATTAGTAACCACCTGTGTCTTGTCAGATCACCATGGAATAAAGTTAGAATTCAACAACAATTCTAACCAAAGAAAGTCTACAAACTCATGGAAGCTGAACAGTCAACTACTGAATCAACCCTGGGTCAAGGAGGAAATAAAGAAAGAAATTAAAGTCTTCCTTGAATTTAATGAAAATAAAGACACAACATACTCAAAACTATGGGACACAATGAAAGCAGTGCTAAGAGGAAAGTTCATAGCACTCAGTGCCCAATTAAAGAAAACAGAGAAAGCACACACTGGAGACTGAACACCTGAAAGCTCTAGAAAAAAAAAGAAGCAGACTCACCCAGGAGGAGTAGAAGACTGGAAATAATCAAACTGAGGGCTGAAATCAACAAAATAGAAACACAGAAAACAATCCAAAGAATCAATGAAACAAAAAGCTGGTTCTTGGAGAAAATCAACAAGATTGACAAACCCCTACCCAAACTAATCTGCTTTCCTTGCTCACGATCTCCCTCCCTCTGCTTCTCATTTGGACCTAGGGAGTTAAGTCCAGTGTTCCAATATGTGTCTCTGCCTCTATCTTCACCCACCAACTATGTTCATAGCTGCACTATTTGTAATAGCCAGAACCTGGAAACAACCTAGGTGCCCCTCAATAGAAGAATGGTTAAAAAAGGTGTGGAACATATATACATTAGAGTTTTACTAGCGATAAAAAACACATTAGAGTTCTACTCAGCGGTAAAAAACAATGACATCTTGAATTTTGCATGCAAATGGATGGAAATAGAAAACGCTTTACTGAGTGAGGTAACCCAGACCCAAAAAGAGGAATATGGTATGTACTCACTCAAAGTGGATTCTAGCCACAATTAAAGGTCTTTGAGCCTAGTATTCGTGATCCTAGAGAAGATAAATATGTTTGTGAACCTGAAGAGAATCATATAGTTATCCTCCTGGATATTGGAAGTAGACAAGATTGCCAGGTAAACTTGGGTGCATGGCGGGTGGGGAGTGGAAGTAAGGGGAGATGGTTAGAGAGAAGGGAGAAGGGTAGGATAGAGGATAGCTTGGGGGTTGGGATGGGGGGGGAGGAAGATTGGATATGGGAGCAGGGAATTATATATCTCAACTAATGGAGCAATTTTAGGGTTTGCAAGAGACTTGATTCTAGAGGGGTTCCCAGGACCAAGGAAAGGTCCCCAGATTGTTCCCTGGGCAGCAGAGGAGAGGGTGCCTGAACTGGCCTTGACCCATAACCATACTGATGAATATTTTGCATATCACCATAGAACCTTCATCTGGCGATGGATGGAGATAGAGTCAGAGACCCACATTGGAGCACTGGACTTAACTCCCTAGGTCCAAATGAGAAGCAGAAGGAGGTAGAACGTGAGCAAGGAAGTCAGGATCAGAGGGAACCTTCATCCGACAATGGATGGAGATAGAGACAGAGACCCACTTTGGAGCACTGGACTGAGCCCCCAAGGTCCAAATGAGGAGCAGAAGAGGGAGAACATGAACAAGGAAGTCAGGACTGCGAGGGGTGCGTTTACCCACTGGTACAAGGGGACTGATCTAATGAGAGCTCACCAAGGCCAGCTGGACTGGGACTGAACGAGCATGTGATCAAACCGGATTCTCTGAACGTGGCTGACATGGGGGCTGTCTGAGAAGTCATTGATAATGGCACTGGGACTTGTTTCGTCTGCATGTACTGGCTTTTTCGGATCCTAGTCAGTTTGGATGCTCACCTTTCTAGACCTGGAGGGAGGGGGAAGGAACTTGAACTTCCCACAGGGCAGGAAACCCTGACTGCTCTTAGGGATGGAGAGGGAGGAGGAGGGGGAGGAGGGGGAATGGGAGGGTATTGGGAGTAGGGGAGGAAGTGGAAATTTTTATAAATTAATAATAAAAACAGCAATAAAGGAACTTCTAGAGTTATCACCTTCCCTGACTTCAAGCTCTACTATAGCAATAAAAAACAACTTGGTATTGCCTTAAAAACAGACGTGTAGATTAGTGGAATTGAATTAAAGACACTGACATAAATCCACACACCTATGAACAACTGATTTTTGACAAAGAAGCCAATAGTATATAATCTAAATAAGGAAACAAATGATGCTGACATAACTGGATGGTGGCATGTAGAAAAATGCAAATATATTCATACCTATCACCCAGCACAAAATTCAGATACAAGTGTATCAAAGACCACAACATAAATTCAGCTACACTGACACTGATAGAAGAGAAATTGCGAAGTATCCTTGAGTGCATTGGCACAGGAAACTACTTTCTGAATATAATACTAGTAGCACAGACCCTGAGATTAACAATTAATAAGTGAAACTTCTGAAACTGAAAAGCTTCTGCAAGGCAAAGGATACCGTCAGTAAGACAAAACGGCAGACTACAGTTGGCAAAAGATCTTCACCAACCCCATTTCTGACAGAGAACTGATATTCAAAATTTATAAAGATCTCAAAAACTGGACTTCAAATTAATAACACAATTAAGAATGGGGAACAGATTTAAGCAAAGAATTATTAACAGAAAAATCTGAAGCGACCAAGATACACGCAAAGAAGTGTTCAATATCCTCAGCTATCAGGGAAATGCAAATCAAAATGACTCTGAGAAGATATCCTATTACCCTTGTCAGAATTGCCAAGATCAAAAATAATAACAATAGCCTATATTGGAGAGGATTTCACTGCTGGTGGTAATGCAAACTTGTCTAGCCACTTTGGAAATCAGTATGGTGGTTTCTCATAGCATAGCGGATAAATCAAGACCCAGTTCTACCCCTCTTTGGATGCTCAATCATCCCACAAGGACACTCGCTCCACTATGTTCAAAGAAGTATTATTCATAATAGCCAGGACCTGGAAAAAAACTAGATGCCCCTCAACAAAAGACTGGATAAAGAAAATGTGGCATATCTACATAATGGAGTATTACTCAGCAGAAAAAGCATGGCATCATGAATTTTACAGGCAAATGATGGAACTAGAAAAAAAAAATCATTCTGAGTGAGGTAACCCAAACCTAGAAAGACAAACACATTATGTACTCAGTCTTAACTGTATTTTAAATGTAAAGCAATTGATAAACAGGCTACAAATCTCTTTCCCAGAGAAGCTAAGTAACAACGGGGAACCGAAGCGGGATGCATGGATCTCCGTGGAAAGAGGAAGTAGATGGGATGTCCTGGGTAAACTGGGGATGAGCAGGAATAGAGGGGAGGGAATGGAGAGATGGGAACATGAGGGATCAAGATGGTCAAGTTGTGGACTGGATGGAAGGAGAGATTTATGGGGGAGATATTTTGATAGAGACTGCCATTGTGGGGTTAGGGAGAAAATTGGTGGCAGGAAGTCTCCCAGGAATTTATAAGATTGACCCCACGTAAGACCCCTAGCCATAGCGGAGATGGTGCCTGAACTGGCTTTCCCCTGTAATCAGATTGGTAACTTCTCTAGTTGTCAACATTGAGCCTTCATCTAGTACCTAACTGAAGAAGATAGAGATCCACAGTCAAGTACTGGACCAAGCTCTGAGATTTCAATAAAAGAGAAGGTGGGGCGATTATATAAGCAACCCGGGGTCAAGATAATGATGGGGAAACCCACAGAGAGAGATGACCTGAGCTTGTGCGATCTCACACACTCTGGATGGACAGTTAGGGAGTCAGTATAGGACTTTGTATCTGGATGACAATTGTGTAGTTTGGTCTTTTCTGGGGCTTTTAGCTGTGAGATCAGGACCTGTTCCTGATGAATGAGCTTGCTCTTTGGAACCTATTCCCTATGGTGAAATGCCTTGTTCAACCTTGATGCAGAGGAGAGGAGCTTGGTCCTGCTTCCGTTTGATGTGCCATGTTTTGTTGATTCCTATGAGACACATAAATCGGTAGATCTAAGTGGAAAGGGAGGAAGGGTGGATCAGTGGATAGGGTGGAGGTGGGGGTACAGGAGAGAAAGGAAGGAAAACTTAGGTTAGTGTGGAGAATAAATGAAGAAAATAAAGAAACGTGATAAAAAGATGATATATCAGATCTTCATTCAATTATAAATATTTCTTTTCTTCAAAAATCAAAGTAATGAGGAGGAGGATTTTGTGGTTACTATGACTTTAACTAATAAGAATTTCAGTTGCAGCTGCTATACTAGAGGTGAGTTTCATTGCATGAGATTAGTTAGGTATCTTCTGGTACCTAGTATGTAGCTGTTGATACTGTCAATACAATATTAAAAAACAGTAATTATTGCAAAGGTAAGACATGGAACTCTCTAAGATTGGAATGATGGATGAGCAAATTTTCACATTTTGCATATTTGTAATTTCCTTCAGAAAAGATGGAGCATTAAATTAACAATTCCTTAGCTGAGCTGAGCAAAGACTTTCTCTTGGAAATGTTAGTGCTGGTCCAGGGGTCTCTTTTATGGGAGAGAATAAGTATATTAAAATAAAGAACCACAAGAACAATCAAGTGGAAATCACACTTGATGTACCCACAGGTCTTCCATGAATATTGTTTGCATGGTCCTTGTTTTCAACTCATTCTTATATTGTAATATTTTGAATATGATCTAATAAATAAAGCTTACCTAAAGATAAGAGTGTGGAAGTAAGCCACTGGTTAACTATAGAGGTCAGACAGTGGTGGCAAACTCCTTTATTCCAAGCACTCAGGAGACAGAGGCAGATGGATCTCTGTGAGTTCAAGACCACCCTGGGTTATACAAGATTGATCCAGTCTAAAAGAGAAACAGATCAAGGCAGTGATAGCTCACACTTTTAATCCTAGTACTTTGCAATCACATGTCTTTAATCCCAGCACTAGAAAGATGGAGACAGGAAGAGATATGCCTGTTCTGAGAGAGAAATGTAGCCAAGGAAACACGAGCACAGGCATCCAGTCTGATATTTTGTAGAGACAGCACTCAGTCTGAGAATTCCTATTGATAAATCACCCTTTTGGTCTGTAGAAGTAAGAACTAGTGACTGGATGCTCTGCTTCTCATATCTTTCAAGATTTACCCCTTTATCTGACTTGGGGCTTTTATTATTAATACCAGTTAGAATTTGTGCTACATTTCTATAATAAGGAAACAACTCAAAGGACTAAAAATTACTGAGCTTTATGGGTGGATAGAGAACATCCTGGATAAAGCTATAGAGAGACATTAAAAAGAATTTTGCTAATCAATCATTATAGCAAAATAACTTTTTTGCCTTCTTATAATACTAAATGAAGAAGGTAATGCATCTTATTTATTTTCAATTATTAATCATCCTAAAAGCTGAACAATTTATGTTTCTAATCGCTGAAATCATGAATTTTTAAAATTTAAAGCACATAACAATATAAATTATACTTGGCATTAATAGAAACCATATTTACATATTAAACCATTCTTTTAGCTACATATAGTATAGTCAATAAAATGAATAATATTAATGAAAGAAAAACAATGTACATAATAAAATTAAGACAAACAAGTTGGTATCTCAGAGACAAATTGTACAAATTTTATTTGTATCATGAATATTCACAGATTTTACATTAAGCGAGAGTTAATGGTCTATTTGCCAATTTTAAAGCTTTTAAAATTTACTAATCTCTCAAAATGTGTTATCTCTCTTTCTCTCTCATGTCCAATTCTTCTTTTTTATTTTTCTCCAAAATCACTATTTTGAATTAAGATCCTTTTAACCAAAAGTCATCAAAATATTGCTATTTAAGTGGGTTACTAGGGTCCCTATAAATAGTAGGTGTTGGAGGTTGTTGGTCTTATCCCTGGGTGGGACTGTTGATGGACAGAAGGCACACACACACAAAGTCTCACCATTGTGATTGCCTAAACATGACCTGAACAAGGAAACAAATAGATGTGATAAAGTGAATGGGCAAAGTCCACCATGCCTCAACCCTACACAAAGAACTAGAGGCATCTAAGGAATGTGGAAAGCCGGAGAAATAGTCTTCCATAGGGAAAAGTACACCAATTGATTGTACAATACCCAACAGTTAGCCCTGAAAACATACTTACATGCAATATTATATAGACTAAGCAGGTTTTACATATATAAATGTGTGTGCGTGTGTATGTATGTAGCATCAACTGATGACTATTGAGCCCATGAATTTGAAAGGGAAAAAGAAAAACTATAGAGGAGTATATAAAGGGACTAAAGAGAAGGGTAAAATTATGTAATTATATTACAGTCTGAAAATACGCAATAATTAAAAATATTGTAGTATTATCCACAGTCTTTACAAATTCATACATAATACATTCACAAATTACTTTGTTATACTATACAGGCCTTAGGTTGACTGAGATGAACTATACAGCAAGGAAATCTTTAAATAACTCCATTGTTTGATGACATACACCACAAAAGTAAGTCATTGTAGAGGGCACTGAATATACACTTCTACAATGTTTATAATGTACGGTGACCTGACAATAGCATTGCCTTGGACAGCACTAATATATTTTTAACTTATGTTTTTCCTACTGTGCCAACATGTATATTAAACATTGATGTTTGCCTCATTCAGAAAAATGAGCAATTGAATGACAAAATGTAGTTAGGATTACCTTATAATTAAACTTGTAATGAAGATGGTGACATTTAAACAAAAGTTTCTGAGCACTCTGGATAATGGGAACACATGCTGCTGCCATCCATGATCTGTTTCTCTAACAGCCTTTCTATTTTAGGAGCCATTTGCATTACACAGATATTTTCTCCACTTGATTTCTCAACTCCTCTTGAGAATTGTCCTTGATTAGACAATTGGATGTCCCTGTTTCACACAACAGAATACACTTCTTGCACACAGAAATATAGAGCTATTGGGGCAGATTCTTTGCCTCGTGATCTCAAATATTCATAAAGAATTTTATTGACTTAATGTTAGTTGCTATATTCCTTGCTGACACAATGATTTATTTCTAAGAATTAAAATTAAATATACTGCAATGGTTTTCCAAAATAGTGATGTCAAAGTTACTGATATTTGTTTTATTTTTTATTGCTATATTTTATTTTTCTAAGGAACATATAAAATTATGTAAAGATTAAAACATAATGAAAAATTTTAAAGATCAGTATTGAAACAGAAATAAATTGACAACGTAGCCTAACTTCTGTTATATTATAGTTCATAGTAGTATTATGTGTTTCTGTTTATTAATTAATTTCAAAACCGGAAGTTTATTGTTCAAAACAATTATCTCTCCATCTATCACTCAAACATTCGGATACACTTTAGGATTTATGTACTTAGAAATAAGTACCGAGGCTTATTATTTTCATGAAATGGGAAACTAATTAATACCTGTGTATCATAAAATTGGTTGTGATTGGTTTTATCTGAGGTAATGTTCAACAGGGCAATTTAGGGCAATTTATAATTCCCCAAATCACTACACAGATGGCTAAGCTGGAGAGTGTGGCAAAGGATTTCTAAGCCAGGATTTGAAATGGTTTGTACAGAAGGGGACAACTAGTTGTTATGTATGTGGAACTAGATTTATTTTGATTTTCCTTATTTCATTTTCTTTCTCATCTTTCACACTGCTTTTTGGTCAGGTTAACAGTTGAGGGGGTGATGATGGAATATGAGAAATGCCCATCAGTTCTTGTCTCTAGCAGTGGAAAACACAGCAGATACTATGAATTTCCTTGTTCCTTGAATCAATACTATTCTTAGCTGCCACAGCAGAGCAAGAGAAAGAGAAACAGAGAGAAAGACAGAGAACAGAGACAGAGATAGAGAAGAAAACCCAATGTATAGAAAACCAAATAGAAAATCTTCACTGCTTCCAGGCAAACCACTGAAACCTCTGCTAACAATGAATCATATTAAGATATGTATTTAATTTAACTTTTTATTAGTTTATGAGCATTTATTTTATACAGATTATTCATTTTCCCTTTAAACTTAAGGGTTCTTAAATATTTGGCAATATAATCTCTAAGGTGTTATGAAATAGTGATGTTTGCCCAGGGATGGTAGTGATTGAGGATATCAGTCACACTAAGCATCCTCAGATTCCTGCTACTATCTTAGGGCCTCACTTTCATGCAAGCATGACTCTCTGTCGCACATTTGAAACAGTGAAAAATAAGATCCCACTTCATTGAGAAAATTAATAGAAAATGAGGGAGACATTATTTAATAATATATAATAATTCTCAAGGTTAACGTTGTTTAGGACCTGTCATTACATCACAATGAACTGAGAAATTAAGTTGGCTGTCTTCTATCTCCCATAATATTGATGGCAAACCAAATGGGTACAAAAACTTTTACATAAAGAGTCTACCAACACTGCCAGTCAATTAAGACCGTGGACACTGCCTAAGAAGAAAACACAAACAACAAAGATGCTACATGGTTGCCAGCAAGTTCACATGTACTTTTAAAAAATTCCTCTCTACTTTTACAAAATAGATGGAATTTGAAATAGTTCTAAATTTTGGTAGTTGCTCTGAAGTGTCTTCTCTCTAGCGCATGCTGGAAACCTTCAATTCCTAAGCTTCCTATTGCAACCCTTGTACGAGTCCTAGGGTTAAATATATGTATGGTTACTAACAATAAAAGTTCATGTTATTATTTCAAATTCCATCCTTTTGTTAAATATTTAAGATTCTGCTTTGCTCTTTATCACTTTGACTAAATACAAGGAAATGCAAAATGATAAAATAATCATTTGTTTATCTTTGTAGAATGTCTATGTTCATTGCTTTCCAGCATGCAACGATGGATTGATGCACATGCAGTGTATGAATATCATATATTCAAAGAATGTTTATATTATAGATTGAATTTTGCATGTATGTCAAAGACCAACATGTTCAAGTTTGGTCAATTGAGTTTTGCATAAATATCAAAAATCAGTGTTTAGTTTGCTTACTAAAGGTGTGTACAATTGGGAGCAGGTGGAATGTTAAAGAGATGGAACCTACTTGGAAGAAAAATGTCGAAGTAGCATCCCCTGGAGAGAGCTATTTGTACACTAATCCTCTCACTTTTTGCTTCCTGCTGCCTTGAAGTTAACAGCTTTGTTCACATTAAATTATTGACCATGCTGTATCTTGCCACAGGGACAAGGCACGATGGGGGAAAATCTCTGAAAAAAAAGAGACAAAGTAAATCCTGTTTAGTTGATTGTCTTATTTGGTCACAGTCACAGAATGCCAAGTACTAAATCAACCACATACTATGCAACAAAGCAAATTTCAACAAATAGAAAAATAGGAATAACCTCCTATATTTTATGAGATTACCACATGTGAAATTTGGAGGTAAAAAACAGCACAAACTATAGAAAGTCTACAAACACATTGAAACCAGACAACTCTCAACCGAATTATCAATGGGTCCATGAAGAAATAAAGAAATAAATTAATACTTTCCAGAATTCATTGAAAATAAATTCACAGCATGCCTAGACTTATAGGACACAATAAAAGCAGTGCTAAAAGTTCAAAGCAGTAAATTGCCTGCATAAAGAATTGAAGAAATTTTGAACTAATGACTTAATGGCACACTTGAAACCTCTAGAAAAAATAAAAGAAGCAAACACACCCAAGGGAAGTAGATGACATGAAATAATCAAACTGCAGGCTGAGATCAATAAAATAGAAGCAAAGATAGCAATAGAAATAACCAATGTAACGAAGAGTTTTCCTTTGAAAAAAATCATCAGGACAGATAAAGACAAACCTTTATCCGAACCAACTAAAAGACCAAGAGAGAATATCCAAAGTAATAAAATCAGTACAAAAAGGGGACATAAAATTAGACACCAGGTAATGCAATAAACCTGCTTGTCTGCCCTGTCACCTCTGTACCTGTTCCTTTAAGAGACAAGCGTGCTCAATCGTAATCTCCCCCTTCCTTCCAAGGCAAGTAGATCTCCCAACTCCTCTCTCTCTGTGTCTCTCTCTGTCTCTGACTTTCTATATATCTCTCTCCATCCTTCTGTCCTTCTTTTTTCTCTCCCCCCTCTATTACTCCTTACCCTTATATCCTTTCCAATACCCACTAAATAAACTCCATACCCAAGTTCTTTCTGCGTTGTGCATCTGTCTGTTTCCTAGCTGCAGCGGTCTTCCAGCCAACAGGAGGCCTGCCAGCATTGCACCACCAGGAAGGATAACATTGGTGCATGACTTGGCCAGGCTCTGTCCATGTTCCTTCTGCCTGTGGGCAGGCAGGCTGAGGCATGCAGAGATCCTGGAGGTGGACTGCTTTTCAACTTCCTGTGCCTGCTCCATGGCAGAACATAGCACCAACTGAATGATAAAGTTCCCTTATCCAAGTCAGCTCCTGCTGACATTCATTTCTAGTAATTCCCCATGGCTAAGGACTGGAATCTTGTTTCTTGTTTCAGACTGTTGTCCTCATCACGTCTAGGACAGTTGTCCTACTCTCAGGCCACTCAGAGTGATCCTGCCTGGTCTCCATTCTCTGAGCTGACTAGCCATAGGATGGCCTGACCAATCACTATACTGTCTTGCTCTGTCTCAATGACATTTGTAGACAGCTTAACCTTTGGGTCCTGTCTCTCTCCCATCCTTGGCCATGAAAAATAAACTTTCCAGTACTATCAGTCTAATGTCTCACTGGAATGTCTTTTAGAGACCGTCAAACCTCTAAGCTGAAAGCCTCAATTACAAATTCGTAGCCTTAAACACCTTTGCACTAAATGGCCTACATACCTCTTAAATGATAACCCAAAATGGTCTCCTACCAGCAGACCCCAACACAGGAGCTTTCTAATTTCTATTCTATTCTAACAAACAGATGAAAAAGTTTCTATCCAGCCATGCTAAACTTTGTCACGCTGGCATCTCATTCTTGTCTGCTTTTCCCTCTGCTAGACTGCCTCCAACCACAGTTAGGCCTGTCTGGGATTGGGATTTCCCCCTCCCCCCATGCCTATAAATGCTCTTTTTCTCACTTCTATTCTGTCTCAGCTACTGGTACTGCAGGAACTGGCAAAACTTGTCAGATCCATGAGTCAGCTGTTCCATCCCAGCCCTCACTGCCCCAGGCTGCTGCCATTGGGTTGGTGGCACTGAGTAATTTTTCTGTCTACCTCATGTATGAAAGAATATGTGAATGGTATGGCCCCATGTATCTTTTGCAATTAGTTCTACAACTTCGAAAGGTTGAAGTTATTGATACAACACTGCATGAAGTGACTAATCTTGACATCAAATGGCATCTAAATGTTTTAAGTTTAGTCTTTCAAATGTTATGGAAGAAACTCAAAATATCTGGTGGAAATAAAATTTTCTGACTTTTTTTAATCCAAGAGAGTGAGTTTTCCAGCATATATAACAATAGGTTCCTTCAGACAGCTTTCCGGTGCTGAGAGTGTTCTAGTGAAGTAAAGTATAAGTGTTCTTCATTCCTTGGGCAGAAAGAGTGAGATCGAGAGGTGTTTCGGCTCATTATTCAGCTATTTGTGACGCTGGTTGAAGACTCAGTCATGTTTACTGTTGGTTTATATGCTGTCTACAGGGGTACACCTAACCAAAACAAAAAGTTACAAATTATGTAGGATTTGCTGTTCGAGATTGCTATTGACATTTACAAGCAGTAAGATAACCAATTCTGGGGAACAATGTTTTATAAAAGCTAAAATTTTGTTATAAATTATATACAATTTAACTTCACTTTTGAGGAAATGAAATACTTCAAACATATAAACACTATGAATATATAATTGAAATAGAATAAATCTATTTTTGTATGACTCTTTACTTATAGTTTTATTTCTTTCTTGTTATCAATATGAGAAATTATTTGAAATGCAGCTGTAAGGAAAGCTTATGAAAATTCATAGATATATAAGCTAATAAAGCTCTGAAATATTTTAATGGGAGCTATCTTAGGAAACATGCTAGTTTCCAAAGAATCCAATATAATTAATGGAAACTCTGTATTTTAATAAATAGACAGTCAACACAATAAATTGGACATCATTTCTGTAGAATTATAATTGTTTTAAGTAAATATGTTAAACAAAAGTGAAAAAATGTTCTCACCTTTAGTTTTCAGTTTTAATGAGTAAATAGTCATATAGAAAAGGGAACCAGAAGTTTCTTAGATTTACTTAAGACTTCTTAACAAAGGATATAAAGTACTGAGGTTAGCAGGTGCTGGCCATGTTTTATTCTGTCCAATTTAATAACAGAAATCAGAAGCTTTTAAATTAAATTGCTATTAATGTATTTATTTGTGTGGGGGAGAAACATTGTTCAATCATTTTGGGAAATTTAAGGCCGACTTACAATGACCTTCTAGAGCCTTCCTGACTGTACTGACCATATTAGTAAAAGACAACAGAAAACAAAACAACAATTTCTCTTTTGAAACGTGGAGAGCAGACAAAATCATACCTTTTCCCCTTAGACAGAAAAAGTATGATCAAAATTCAGTTACATCCATTAAGGATTCAAATCTTCCTGATACTCATGCTGTGGGAAGCAGAGTGACGGGAGTAGGAGGTTATACTGTACAAAATTCCCTCTGCATAGGAAAGATCACTGACTGATGGTCTCTAATTTGATTAGACTTGGGATGCATGTTCTAAAAATCAGTGTTTTCTTGGCTCTTGTATCTCTGCTGGAAAAAGTCCATTCCGACGGACCTTAGTCGCTGTAGAAGGGAGGTGCAGCGATGCTGTGTGCACTGCTGAGCACAAAGCCAGCAAGAAATTAGCAAGGATTCACTAGCAAAACAAGCAAGGCTTGCAATTCTTACAGCTCAGTGATTTGGGAGGCAGAGGAGGAACAAATTAATATCTGTGACTGTTGAGCTGAAGGACTGCCAATTTGATCAATACCCACGGGGAAGATAAAGCTAGGATTTTGCTGCTTTGCACAGCCTTCTAAGTACAATCTAGTCAAATTAGGATAAACCACAAAGGGTATTAAACATGAAATTATGGCAACTGGATGTAGGACAGGGAATCAGAAGAGCAATTGGATTTAGCAAAAGAAAAACAATGCATGTAAAACACATGATAGACATCTACTTCAAAACAAGGTAAAGTTACATAGATATTGATATAATAGACTTTTTATTATTATAACTTTAGCTAGTCTTTTGCATGTGTTCATGTGTATGATGTGCGTATGTGTATGGATCTGTACATGTGAGTGTGGGACCATGTATGCATACAACAGCATGCATGTGGAGGCTAGAGAAAACCTCAGTGGAGGCGTTAGCCCTCCACTTACTCGATACAGAAACTCTTTGTTGTCCTATAGCTTGGTATACTGGAAATTATCTGGCCTGTGAGATTCTGGTGAATTTCTTGTATCTATCTCCAATCTTACTGTAAAAATGCTTGGACCACACATATCCTACCATCTCTATAAATTCCAGTCCATGCCTGTGTTTGCTACCACCTATACACCTATAAACAGTCCAGCTCAGGTTTACCTGCTGGGATGGCAAGCACTTTATCTCCTGAACCATATCCACAGCACAGACTTTTTTTTTTTACTTGTTTATCCAGTTTCTGCTATATTATTACAGTAAGTTCCTTTACTCCACTTAGTAGCTGAAGCTATTTTGTATATAACATTTTCTGAAAAATGACGTATGATATGATTTTAATTTATTTCACTTAAAATGTTTGTGATTCATAGCAGTAAACAAATACTTACAGGTGAATTCTTATATCAAGGGGTATAATAGTTTAGTTCTGAACCTCCAAATGATTAAACTTAAATACTGGTGTGCGAGAATTGTCTGTATTCTGTTAATCATGTTCTAAATAAATGCTGATTGGCCAGGTAGGAGGTGTAGGCAGGAAAACCAGACAGGAAGTGGAAATGATGAAAGGAGAATTCTGGGGAGGAGGAAGCTGATTCCTCCCGCTCCTGCCCAGACCACCAAAGCAGCTGAAAAATGTATGGAGCCATATGGCAAAAATAGATCAGAAAAATGGGTTAATCAAGATGTGAGAGTTAGTTAATAAGAAGCTAGAGATAATGGGCCAATCAGCTTTATAACTTATAGAGATCTTTGTGTGATTTTTTTGGGGGGGGCTGAACAGCTAGGAGTACCAGGCAGGAAAAGAAAGCCAACAAACAAGGCAGCCCTTCATGTTACAGAATGGCGCCTACGTGAATAACTGCATTTACAAAATGCCTGAGAAAGCTTGGGAAAGACTAGAGTAAAGCATTTTGATTTTCAGCTGTAGCAGGAAAAAAACTGCGCTGTTTTAAATGCCAGCTTTCTGGGCCGTACTGCCAGGGAAAACTCTTGACTCTTTCAAGCAGGCTGTCCCTACTATGGACACATTGTTGCTGCTTGCTTCCTGGCAAGGACCTTGAAAAGCCATAGGAGCTTTTGAATGTTGTTTATGGAAACACTGTTGCAGCTTGCTTCCTTGGCAAGGACCTTTACATACCATAGAAGCTTTTGACTGTTGTTTTCTCCATATTCCTTAGCAAATTAAAGACCCACATGGTCAGAAAGAGGGACATGCAGTAAAGAGAGATTCAAAGAAAAAAAAACTCTAAATGGTTTAAAGTCCTCAGAAATAAAAAAAGAAAGAGAGTAGTTGGGTGTGATGGTACACACCTTTAATCCCAAGACTTGGGAGGCAGAGGCAGACAGACCTCTGTAAATTCAAGGGGTGGTGGCAGACACCTTTAATCCTGGCACTGGGGAGGCAGAGACACACAGATCTCTGGGAGTTCAAGAATAGCCAGGTATACAGAGGTAGTTCAGGACAAAGATATGCAGAGAACCTGTCTCAAAAAGCCAAAATTTAAAAGTAAAAATAAAAGAAATAGAGGTTAAAATAAAGCCACGTAAAGATGGAAAATACATGGAGAATCTTGATACTGTATGCTATTATGCTCTCTTTGAATTGTTTAAATTCTGAGGAAGGAGCAACAGCTACTAAAAGATATTTGCTTATAAATGCTGCAGAATTAATCCAAGATAGGTATTTTGAAAATACTTTGGCTTTAAAATTGAAGTCAAAATGTATATTACTTAGGAGAAGAGATTTTGCTTTTGCTTCCACAGAAAACAAGAGGCTCTGGATTTATTCAGAGTTAAGAAAAATCAGCTTTGATCAAGGAAGGCCACCTGAAAAATCTCCAGTAGGAATAGATGGCCCGGATGTCTAAGTTCTTTAAATCCAGAACAGATTCAAGACTGCTGCCTGAGATGATCAAGACTACAGGATACTTCAATCAGGACTTGATCATACCTCTAAATTTTCTTTAGGTCCCCATAAGATTATCAGCACCCCCAACCAGCTGGAAGTAGCCTTGAATACCAAGCCCACAGTCCCCCCAAAATGGACTATGGATATTTTTCTTTTTTTTTTTTTTGAGGGGGAAGTGGTGAGGGAGAATTGTCTGTATTCTACCAATCATGTTTTAAATAAATGCTGATTGGCTATGCAGGAGGTGTAGGCAGGAAAACCAGACAGGAAGTGGAAATGATGCAAGGAGAGCAGGAGAATTCTGGGGAGGAGGAAGCTGATTCCTCCCTCTTCTGCCCAGATCACCGAAGCAGCAGGATGTGACCTGCCAGCTGAAAAAGGTACGGAGCCATATGGCAAAAATAGATCAGAAAAATGGGTTGATCAAGATTTGAGAGTTAGTTAATAAGAAGCTAAAGATAATGGGTCAATCAGCTTTATAACTTATAGAGATTTTTGTGTGATTTTCTTTGGGGCTAAACAGCTAGGGGTACGGGGCAGGACAGAAACATAACAAATAAGGCAGCCCTTCATGTTACAAAATACCATTTTTTTCTATTGAATAAAGTCAGACTATAAAATAATAAATCATATTTGGGAAGCTTCTGGCTCTTGGTCAGTTTCTATGTGGAAACTTATCTGCTTTTTTTAAAATGGTATTTGAGTCTTTTTCTTCTTTTTTTTTAAATCTGTAGATGCAAGAACTTCTAATTCTTTGGAGACAATATTTGGAAGTTCTTCAAAGCACTTTCTACAGCTTTTGGGGAAAATAACTGAAGTTAAGCAGGTTATGAAGTGGAAACTCTCTAAGTTTTCCTTCAGTTCATTTCACTGGAATTCAATTCTGAACAGCCCCAGAGTGTGATTACATAGCTCAGAGCCCCAGGCAAAGCACACTTTCCTTAGGATATCCTTCAGAATTGGTTGCAATCTTCTGTGCATAAAAGTAACATTTGAGAAAGACACAGTGTATTATGTAATAACTTTATTTACTACTCTTGCTGAAATAAGTTTATTCATGTATTCTTCGATACAATGCATGCAAACTGGCTTCAAGATGTAGCTATGCTAAAATGTAATTTGGTACTCTCGTGGGGCACTCAAGTCATTCTTGAAATGATTAGAATCAGTCTTCATTCTGTAGAGAGATTGCCTCATCCTGATATACTAGGTCATTACCCTGAAGGAATAAATATAGTGATATTTATCTATGAAACAAGATGACTAGAGTATATGCAGGAAAATGAAAGAAAATCTTATGTAATCAACCACTGTAAGATTTAAAATTTAACCTTACTAAGATTTTCATTTAAAACTATCATTTTCTACCAGGTGGTGGTGGCACACATCTTTAATCCCAGCTCTCAGAAGGCAGAGGCAGGCAGATCTCTGTGAGTTTGAGGCCTGCTTAGTCTAAAGAGCAAGTTCCAGGACAGCCAGGGGAGTTACACAGAGAAGCCCTGTCTTGAGAAACAAGAAGAAGAAGGAGGAGAAGAAAGACAAGGAGGAGGAGAAGAAGATGGAGAAGGAGAAGAAGAAATATATTATAATAATAAAGTATTAGTAAAGAAAGTCTATCGTTTTGCAGTACTAGGAGTAGAAGTAAGGATCTCACAAGGTTAGACAAAAATTTGACCTCAGGGCTTTATCTCTAGCTCACTAACACTTTTGAGTAATATATATATATATATATATATATATATATATATATATATATATAAACATAAACATTGTAATTAAATGAGAGCAATTGTAAATATTTTTATTGTTTTCCATTGGATTATGTTTTAGTTTTTTAATTATTTTTCAGTAAAAAGGGAAAATAGTGTGTTGCCCATAAAAATCATCTTTAGGAGCTGAGATGATTTAAATTTTTTTTAAAAATCATATGAAGGAACACATTTTTCTTATAAGCAGATTCAAATTTTTGTAAATACCTATGTCATTTTATTTTATGTGCATTGGTGTTTTGCTTACATTCATATGTCTGTTAGAATAGAATATCTTCTGGAATTTGAGCCACAGACAGCTGTGAAATGCCAAGTGAATGATGGGAATTGAAACCTGATCATCAGGTAGATCAATTAGTTCTTCTAATGGTTGAGCCATCTTGCCAGCCTGAATGTTTTTTTCTTTGTTTGTTTTTTTATTTGTTTGTTTGTGTTTGAATTAAAACATGTTTAAAGAAAAATATCTGCATCCACCGTAGCATCTGATTCCCTTCTGCTATTACTACTCTACAATGTTAAATAAAGACAAAAACTGACATAGGAGTTCTGTTATATTCCACAAAATATGGTCATGTATAATTATTACAAAATAGACTCTAATTCCATAATATACTTAAGATTTTTAAATTTCCATTTTTTATGAAATAATTTTAGGCATCCAGATTTGACCATTTTAACATATTACTCTACAGGGAAACCCCATATGTCCATTTTTAGCTGTTGACTGACATCTCTGTGGATAATAAACTATTTTGAGCAATAAATTGTGTTTATAAGGTGTCCCTTTTTTCTGGATTTAATGAAACCCATTATGTTGAGCAGAATCTAACTATCCTAAAAATCTTTCTCTTTGGTTTATCATCACTCCCCATAGTCACTTCCCCTTTAGTGAAAGCAAAGGCTGAAGTTGGAATATAGCTGTCATATTAACATTGCATAACAAAGTTGGAAGAGAGACACAGATACAATAGTGCTTGTTAATCAGTTGACAATTGATTAAATAATGGATAAAAATAAAAAGTTATTTAAGTAATGAAATTGTGAATATTTTCATAAAAAAATTTCCTCAAGCGTCTCTAAATGAATACATTGCCAAGAGTATTTATTTTTCTATCAAAACAGCTGTGGTTTCTCCTAATATTCCACAGCACAATGCCAGGGATCAAATAGAAGAGGAAAGATTAGTACATAGGGCTCCTTTCAGGAGATATAGTTCCCCTGCAGACCATCGAGGCTCCATGGGTCTCTAGAATCTTACTGAGCAATTTATAGGGCCATACAATTTGTTTTTGCTCAAGATTGTTTTATACAATGCTCTATACAGAATTAGTAGAGAGTAGCTCTTCTGGGCTTTGATTCCTAAGTGTTACTAAGTAGACACAAAGCAGTATAGTTTAGTTCTTATTGGCACTAGAATATTATTCAGATATTTAAATAAAGATGACATGGTGTCATGGTCATATGGGGATTAAAAGATACCAAGCACATTATAGTCATAATCATACTCATATTATAGACATACATCTATGGATTCACTTCAATAATATAGTGATAGCAACTACTGAGGCTTGCTTCTCAGTGAACTGATGAAAATAATAAGAAGATAAATGTTTAGAAATATTTCTAAGACAGCAATAATAAAAAAGGTGTCTATTGAAGGAAATATGTTGGAAACTGATGAAAGTTCAGAACCTGGGCATCTGAAACATTTGTGACTCTCCTGAATGTGGCACGTCATGGGCTGACAGATCTCACTCAGTTAGTTTCTATAAAGAATTTAGTGTAGAGAAAATCAAAATAAAAGCATCCAAAGTATTGAAAAAGCTTAAAAGGAAAATTTCACTTCAGGGTAGTCTAGGAAGTAGTTGAAAGTGAGTGGTTGTTTGCTTAAATAATGTAATTAAGCACAGACCAAATCAGAGAGTAATAAATTCCATTTAGGAAAGAAATAAATCTTTATAATATGTAGACAAATGGGAAGATCATTATACCTCAATATACAGAGCAAACACTGGTCATTGGCTATTGTGATAAAGAAATGGTGAAAGATTTCATGGGAAATTACTGATTTAAGAGAATAAAAAAAATCAAAAATAAACATAGAAGATTGTTTTAATAGATATGCACAGAATTATCTGTAGAATTCAGTTGTTAAAATGAGTAAGAAAGAAGCTATTACATAATAGAAATATATTATTAATATTACTATATTAGCATGCATGTAATTACATTAAGAATTCTAGTAATAATATAAAATTGAATATCATTTATAATGTAAAATAACATTTAATATGAAAAAGAATGTAAAAGAATTTTTATAACATCTTTGTATGCAAATATGTATTTTAAGGACTTCAGAGAGGATGGAATTAATGTGAAAGAGAAATATGAATGCCCAACCAAACAAAATTTGTAGAAATATAATTATAATCGAACATGTATATCAAAATAACATTATAGAATAATATTTAATGACCTTTGAAGTATTTGCTATATATTGTTAAATGAATATAAAATACATTGTAAAACATAATGAGCTCTATAGCACTTCTTGTATTTGCTGGTTTCTTTTCAGGTGCTAAACACTTCTCAGTGCTCTACTTGCAGTTTTCCTCATTTGTTCTCCAAATAGCCCTATGAATAGGCAACGTTAATAACTTAAGTTGCTATACAAAGGATGACAAGTGTGCATGTTAATGGTTCTGTGGTTTTTAAATAAAATTAAGCAAAGTTTGATGGCCCAAACCTTGTATTCCAGGACATGGAAAGAACTGGTAAGTTCAAGATCAGCTTGCTATAACACAGAGAAACCTCAGTGCAAATAAAGAAAATGATCGCAATAGAGATGGCTCAGTAGATAAGAGCACAAACTCTTCCTTCACAGGACCTGAGTTCAGTTTCCAGCAAGCATGCTTTACAGCTCATAATTATCTGAATCTCTTACTGCAGACTCCTTGGGCACTTATACTCACAAGTGCACATATTCACAAACAGACAAATTCACTCTTGAATGCATCAATATATAGACTGAGAAAGTTACATTTATATATGTGTATGTTGTAAAGCAATTCATGAAAATAAGGCCATGAATCTGAAATAGAACAGGTGTATGGGGAAGGTTCTGAAGGAGGAAAGGGAAGGGGAAAATGTTCCAATGATATTACAATCTCAAAAAAAGAAAAACAATATGGGAATTATAAATGTAAACAGGTCCTTAGTCAACCTCTTAACCTAGAACAAAAAAGTTGCTATGTTTGATTCTTAGAGATAAGAATCAATTGATAAAAATAATAGTAGTTAAATTAAAATGAATGCACATATATACTATATAAATGCATGCAAGTGCTAGTAATGATTTATTCTACAATGAATATTGTTTATTCCCTGTTCTTCTTTGTAATTTTATATTATATAAAATATGGTTTTAATGAAAATAGAATGTCATGTATTTTCTCTAAAATAAATATTTCTAAAGCTCTGATTATGTGGCTACTACCTCTTGTACTTTTACGAAATAATTATGATAATATTTCTATGTATGCATAACTAATATTTCATTCAAGACAACACTTTGTTCACCTACACAAACATAAACAGAGTTCTGACTTTGATTATAATTTTATTTAACTTACATACTTTTAAATACAATATATTGTAAAATAGCAATATGGTGTATTAGTTCCTTCTGTTTGTGTGTTGCTTTCATAGGTTAATGAATAAAGAAACTGCCTTGGCCTTTTGATAGGGCAGAACTTAGGGAGGCAGGGAAGACAGAACTGAATGCTGGGAGGAAGAAAGCAGAGTCAGGGAGAAGCCATAGATCCTCCACCTGGGATGAATGCTGATTAGAATCTTTCCCAGTAAGCCACTGGCACATGGCGATAGGCAGATTAATAGAGATAGATTAAACTTAGATGTAAGAGTTAGCAAATAAATAGTTAGAGCTAAAGGGCTAGGCAGTGTTTTAATGAATACAACTTCTGTGTGTTTATTTCGGGGCTAAGCTAGCTGGGCGGCCAGGACAAGCAAGCGGGCCTCTCCTTACAACAGCAATGAACTAAATAATTTTAGTTGGCATGTAATATTTTATATCATAGTTTATCTTTTACAACTTTTATTTATTTATTACTTATGTATGTGTGCCTGTGTGTATACACAGTGTGTCTAATCATGGTATTCAGCTGTGAATGTGTGCCAAAGCACAAGAGGGCATCAAGTTGCCACTTCTATCATATTGGATCTGTTCCTGTAAGACTAGGTGTCTTTTTAAGTCTGGAGATTTCATCACTGCTAGGTTCAGAACCAACAAGCCCTAAAGATTCTCTTTCTCTGCCCTCCTCAGAGAAGTGGTAGCAAGTTTAAGAACACCTGGTGGCTTGTTATTTGGCAATAGTGAACCAAATTTACATCCTCAGACTTTGACATAAGAGCCTTTAATTGTTGAGTCATGTCATTAAACACATTCACAAAATGTATTTTTAAAACATAGACACATATCTGAGGCAAGAAACTACAGAAAATTAAGGAATGAGGAGTGTGGAATGAATTGTCTAGTCCGGGAAAGAACACGACAATTAGTTAACCCATACCAAATGATCAGTTCTGAATACATTCATACAAGGAATGTATTCAGCAGGTTACTAGGAATAAACATAAATGCATGCAGTAACAATGAAAAAATAAGGGCATGAGTTTGAAAATGAGCAATGAAGAATATATGAAATGTTTTGGAGGGGAAAGAAGGTGGAGAATTATATAACTGCATGAAAAACTCAAAAAGAAAATAAATAATTGAAAGCCCACAATCATATATATGAAAGTTAAATATTATATTTACTGACTATCAATGTAAAGTTTGATAGCACAGGATCCTGAAAAAGGTAAGTTTACATGGTACGCATTTCAGGCCATCTGAGTATTCTCTCTCTCTCTCTCTCTCTCTCTCTCTCTCTCTCTCCATTTGTTCCAATTTTCCAGCTGTTCAATGAAAATGAACTGTTCAGTGAAAATGTCTTAATCTACTACTGAGTTAATATTTAAAAGTACCTGTGACTTAGAAGTGGAATTTGTGATATTATTTTATGCTCAAAACAATCTTTACAAAACTTTCGCAAGTCTACAGGTTTTCTTTCTGAGGCTTTCCAGACGTCACTCCTTATGAATCGTAGCAACCGATTTCTAAAAAAAAGTTAGTGCCGATGATGATTCTGTGCTTATAAGGCAGAAATGATACTATATAGGACCAAACAACACCGAAAATGAACATAAATTATCATAACTTAGGTCTCAAATAGTTAAGACCAAGAAATAAGTGGCTTATCAGCAATGCAGTTCTTAATCAGAAATGATAAGGCATGCTGAAACAGGGCAAGTGTATTTAAATGCCCTGAAGCAGGAACAATGCTAAATTAAAAACCTCCTCTCCCTGTCAAGCAATCCCACATAGTTATGCTGCCAGCCATGATGGGTGAAAAAAACTACAAAAAGCCTTAAATCTAACACTGGAGAGTTTTGATAGTCTAACAAAGTTAATTAAAAATGAAAAGCAATGATCCACAAGTTATAGTGTGATAATAACACATTGTAATTTATGAAATATTGCTAAATAGAAAAAGGATACACATTGTTAATTACGGCAAAGGGAGATTAAACCTGAACAAAAATGAGAGAGGGTAGTGAATGCCCACGTGGATGTCAGTACTGTCAATCACTTTACTCATGCACATGTGTTTAGTCACCACTACTTTAAGGGAATCTGAGAAACCAAGGGCATGTCCATGTGAGGAGCACTGGGGAGGGTAGGTCAGTGCCACAGGGGAAGATTCGTTCTGAATCTATTGAGAGTGTGCGGAGTAGCAGTTTTCACCCTGGGCTGTGACCCCTGTGAGACTGAACAGACGCTTCCACTGGGGTTGCAGATCAGATAGTCTGCACATCAGATATTTACAGTGTGACTCAAAACTAGCAAATTTCCACTTATGAAGTAGCAACAAAAATAATTTTATGGTTGGGGGTCACCACAACATGAGGATCTGTATTATAGGTTTGCAGCATTAGCAAGGTTGAGACCCACTGGGGTAGTGCTTTGTTCAATATTATGAACCTGAAAACAGTCAGATACAAAAACAAGCATTCAAATTTGAAGTTCAGTGGAAATGAGAAATGGATTATAGCAGCAGGATAGCTCATAAACAGCAGAAGATGGTCATAAATAAAACAAATGTTCTCAAATTTCCTTTTAAAAGTTATGAGGAAAAATACAGCCTACGTGCCCCTCAATAGAAGAATGGTTAAAAAAGGTGTGGAACATATACACATTAGAGTTTTACTCAGCGGTAAAAAACAATGACATCTTGAATTTTGCATGCAAATCGATGGAAATAGAAAACGCTTTACTGAGTGAGGTAAGCCAGACCCAAAAAGAGGAACACGGTATGTATTCACTCATAAGTGGATTCTAACCATAATTAAAGGTCTTTGAGCCTATTATTCGTGATCCTAGAGAAGCTAAATAAGAAGATGAACCTGATGAAGATTATTTAGCTATCCGCCAGGAGGTAGGAAATAGACAAGAGTCCCAGGTAACCTCGGGTGCATGGGGGGGTGGGAGGGTTGTCGGAAAGGGAGAGGGTTAGAGAGAAGGGAGTAGGGGAGGAATGGGGAAAGATCGGGGGACTGGGATGGGGGGGAGGGAGGAAGGATGGATATGGGATCAGGCAAGTATATACCTCAACTAAGGGAATCATTTTAGGGTTTACAAGAGACTTGATTATAAAGGGGATCCCCGGTCCAAGGAGAGATCCCCAGATGGTTCTCTGGACAGAGGAGAGGGTGCCTGAACCGGCCTTGGCCCACAACCATACTGATGAATATTTTGCATGTCACCATAGAACCCTCATCTGGCGATGGATGGAGATGGAGGCGGAGAACCACGTTGGAACACTGGACCTAGCTCCTAGGTCCAAATGAGAGGCAGAAGGAAAGAGATCGTGAGCAAAGAAGGCAAGGGCACAGGAAACCTTCATCCGACGTTGGATGGCGATACAGATGGAGACCCATATTGGAACACCAAACTGAGCACTCCATAGTCCAAATGAGGAAGAGAAGGATGAAGAAAATAAAAAAAGTAATCAGGACTGTGAGGGATGCGAGCACCCACTGATACAAGGGGACTGATATAATGAGAGTTCACCAAGGCCTGTTGGACTGGGACTGAACGAGGACGTGATCCAACCAGATTCTCTGAATGTGGCTGGCCCGGAGCCTTTTTGAAAAGCCATTGACAATGACACTGGGACTTGCTTCCTCTGCATATACTGGATTTTGGCGCTCCAGTCTGTTTGGACTCTCACCTTCCCTGGACCTGGAGGGAGGGGGGAGGAACTTGAACTTCCCACAGGGCAGGAAACCCTGACTGCTCTAGGGGATGGAGAGGGAGGAGGAGAAGGAGTGGGGGGAGTGGGAGGGTGTTGGGAGGAGGGGCTGAAATGGAAACTTTTATAATTTAATAAAAAAAAAGAAAACTTAAAAAAAATAAATTGTTAAATATAATGGTACAATTGTATCCTCACTGAGCATAACAACTTAAATATTATTCCATGTTATTTTAAATGGTAAAGTGAATTCTGCTACACATGTGCTAAATTGTTAATATATTGTTTAGCACTGAAGTAGGTATGGCTCAGCACAGCTATAATCCCAACATTTAGGAAGGAGGCATTAGGGTCATAAGTTCAATGTAATAGGTAGATAAGTTCAAGGGCAACCTGAAATACATAAGAAATAGTCTCGAGAAAAAAATACAATAAATAAATGAAATTACTAAACAAAATAATAGATTATTGTTGATTAAAGTTAAAATTCTGTTAGATAATTTTATAGTATTATTAATTTATTGACATAATTAATAAAATATTAGAATATTACATTCAACAGTGTCCTAAATATTTATTTAAATACATTAATTTTTTACTATTTAATTTTTTTATATTATAATGTAATTGCAAAATTGCTAACTTCCTTTTTCTTCCCATTTACCCTTGTTGATCTCTTTCAAATTCAGGGCCTCTTTTTTCATTAGTTGTTATTGGATGCAAATGCATATATATTCCTAGACAGAACCCTCTCAGTCTGTAAAGTTTTATGTGTATGTATGTTTTCAAGGCTGACCATTTAGTACTGGACAACAAATTGGTGTGCTCTTTACTGAGGAAAACTGTTTCTCATGCTCTGAGTTCTCCTGCATAGTCTATAGTTCTTTGAGTAGAGGTGAGACCTCATCGACTTTTCCCAGATATTTCAACATGTGTATTGGTTTTGTCCTGGTTCAGATCATTTTTATACATCTATGTTGGTGAGACTTTCTCAGTGTAGGTTCTGATGTTATTCATCATATGAAGGCAAGATCTCATGGCAAGATCCCAGATCATCTGGTTCTAACTCTTTTAATATTTCTGTTCACTGTTCTACAATGTTCCTTGAGCATTAGGTACAGAAATGTTTTGTAGATGTATCCATTAAAACTGGGAACAAGAACTCCGCAATTCGCTTGATTGTGGTTTTCTGTAGTGGTCTCTGTTGCAAAGAGAAGTTTCCTTGGTGAGATGAGAAGACTACATTGTGCTTATAAAGAAAAATGTTTAGAGTGTTATATGGGAGTTTTCTAGTTTAGTAAATTAGTGACTGTAGATTCTCCACCAATATCTACAAATTCATTAGCACCAAGTCATTAGCTAGTTTTCAGCATGATTTCCCCTTGTTGAACATTTATGATATTTTGGATTATTTTGTTTCATTATTGTTACTTAACTTTCAAAGACATCATTGGTTTTGATTTTTGTCATTGCATTATGAGGAAAGTATTATAAAAATTTTCCTAGTATTTTTATCCATATCCCAGTCAAACAGATACATGCATTTTTACTTTGTAAAAAAGATGATATATAACAATTGGGTGGGTTTTGAATTTAAAACATAGCAGAGAGTCTGATATAAGGAATGTACTGATGTAGACAAACTAAAATAACTATATTGTTAGGGTCATTTCAGATTAAGTTACTCATCCTATATGTGTTGAGGAAGGAGATAATTTCTTTCTTTTTTTTTGTTTGGTATGTTCTTACAAGATACAGATGTTGCCAATGTGAGGAAGAGCATTCATGTCTACTCTTGTATAGCTGATACAATAATGAAGACAGATAACTTTTCTGCAATTTAGAGCCACATGCATATTGTTTGGGCCCTTGTCTTGTAGACATTTTTTAAAATTGTTTTTATTGAGCTATTTATTTTTTTCTGCTCCCCTACCTACCTCTCACCTCCCCTTATACCCTTTCCCATGATCCCCATGCTCCCAATTTACTCAGGAGAACTTGTCTTTTTCTACTTCCCCAGTAGATTAGATCCACATATGTCTCATTTAGGGTCCTCTTTGTTGTCTAGGTTCTCTGGGATTGTGAATTAGAGGCTGTTTTTCTATTGTCTGTTTTGTTTTGTTTTGTTTTGTTTTGTTTTTTGCTTATTGTCTAAAAGCCTCTTATGAGTGAATACATATTATATTTGTTCTTCTGGGTCTAGGTTACCTCACTCAAAATAATGTTTTTTTGGTCCATCCTTTTACCGCAAATTTCAAGATGTCATTATTTCTTTCTGCTCTGAAGTACTCCATTGTGTAAATGTATCACATTTTCCTTATTCATTTTTCAGTCAGGGGCATTTGGGTCGTTTTCAGGTTCTAACTAAGACAAATAATGCTGCTGTGAACATGGCTGAGCACATGTACTTGTGGTATGATTGAGCATCCTTTGGGTATATACCCAAAAGTGGTATTGCTGGGTCTTAAGGTAGGTTGTTTCCTAATTTTCTGAGAAATCACCATACTGATATCTAAAGTGGCATACCAGTTTGTACTCCCACCAACAGTGGAGAAGTGTTACCTTTAACCCACAACCTCTCCAGTGTAAGGTGTCATTAGTGTTTCTGATCTTGGCCATTTTTACAGGTTTAACATGGAATTTCAGAGTTGTTTTGATTTGCATTTCTCTGATGACTATGGATGTTGAGCATTTTCTGAAGTGTCTTTCAGCCATTTTAGATTCCTCTGTTGAGTGTTCTCTGTTTAGGTCTGTACCCCATTTTTTATTGGATTATTTATTATTTTGATTACCATTTACTTGATTTCTTTGTATATTTTGGAGATCAGCCCATGTCTGATGTGGGATTGGTGAAGATCTTCTCCCATTCTGTAGGCTGCTGTTTTGTCTTATTGACTATGTCCTTTACTTTACAGAAGCTTCTCAGTTTCAGGAGGTCCCATTTATTAATTGTTTCTCTCAGTGTCTGTGCTACTGGTGCTATATTTAGGAAATGATTCGCTGTACCAATGCATTTAAGTGTACTTCCTATTTTCTCTTCTATGAGGTTCAGTGTGGTTTTTTTTAATTCATTTGTTTATTAAAAATTTCCACTTCCTCCCCACCTCCCTTTTCCCTCCCCTCCTCCTCCCCTTCCCTTTCTAGTCCTAAGAGCAGTCAGGATTCCCTGCACCATGGGAAGTCCAAGGTCCTCCCCCCCCCTCCATCCAGGTCTATGAAGGTGAGCATCCAAACAAACCAGGCTCCCACAAAGTCAGTCCATGCAGTAGAATCAAAACCCAGTGCCATTGCCCTTGACAGCCACATTCAGAGGGTTCAGTTTGATCACATGATCCATCACTCCTAGCCCAGCTGGCCTTGGTGAGCTCCCATTAGATCAGTCCCACTGTCTTAGTGGATGGACGCACCCCTCATGGTCCTGACTTCCTTGCTCATGTTCTCCCTCCTTCGGCTCCTCATTTGGACCTTGGGAGCTAAGTCCAGTGCTCCAATGTGGGTCTCTGTCTCTATCTCCATCCATCGCCCGAAGGTTCTATGGCAATATGCAAGATATTCATCAGTGTAGCTATGGGACAAGGCCAGTTCAGGCACCCTCTCCTCTGCTGCCCTAGGAACAAGCTGAGAACATTTCCTTGGACCTGGGAACCCCTCTAGAGCCAAGTCTCTTGCCAGCCCTAAACTGGTTCCCTTAATTAAGATATTTACTTCCCTGCTCCCATATCCACCCTTCCTCCATCCCACCCATCCTATTCCCCCCAAGCTCTCCTCAGTCCTCCCCTTCTTCCTTCTCTCCACCCATCTCCCCTTACACCCACCCCACCCCTTACCCCCGTGCACCCAACTTTTGCCTGGCAATCTTGTCTACTTCCAATATACAGGAGGATAACTATATGATTTTCTTTGGGTTTATGTTGAAGTCTTTGATTCATTTGGATTAGTTTTTGTGCATGACGATAGATACAAATCTATTTCCATTCTTTTACATGTTGATATCCAGTTATTCCAGCACCATTTGTTGAATATACTTTCTTTTTTCAATTTTATATTTTTCACTTCTTTGTCAAAAATTAGGTGTTTGTATGTGTGTGGATTGATATCAGGGTCTTCAGTTCAGTTCCATTGGTTTGCCTGTCTGTTTTTATGCCAATACCAGGCTGTTTTCAGTACTGTAGCTCTGTAGTAGAGTTATAAATCAGGGATTGTGATGCCTCCAGAAGTTTATTTATTTTACAGGATTGTTTTGACTATTTTTGTTTTTGTTTTTTTTTTTTTTTTGATTTTCCTTGTGAAGTTAAGTATTGTTCTTTCAAGGCAAGGTCTGCATTTTGTTGAGCATTGCTTTGAATCTGCAGATTGCTTGTGATAAGAATGCCATTTTTACTATATTAATTCTACCTACCCAACAGCATGGGAGATCTTCCCATTTTCTGGTATCTTTTTCAATTTCTTTCTTCAAAGATTTAATGTTCTTGTCATATAAGTCTTCCACCTGTTTGGTCAGTTACTCCAAGATATTTTATGGTTGGGGTGATATTTCTCTGACTTCTTTCTCATGCCATTTATCATCTGTGTAGAGGAGGGTTGTTGGTTATTTTGAATTAATTTTGTATCATGCTACATTACTAAAGGTATTTATGTGTTATAGAAGTTCCTCGATCCATCGGCATATGAAGGTTCTGTGGTGACATGCAGAATATTCGTCAGTATGGTTATGGGCCAAGGCCAGTTCAGGCACCCTCTCCTCTGCTGCCCAGAGTACAATCTGGGGACCTCTCCTTGGGCCTGGGAACCCCTCCAGAATCAAGTCTCTTGCAAACCCTAAAATGGTTCCCTTAGTTGAGATATAAACTTCCGTGCTCCCAGAACCATCCTTCCTCCCTCCCCGCCTCCCATTCCCCCAAGCTATCCCCAATCCTCCCCCTCTCCCCTCTCCCTAACCATCTTCCCCTACTTCCACCCCCTACCCCCCATGCACCTGAGTTTGCCTGGCAATCTTGCCTAGTTCTAATATCCAGGAGGATAACTATATGATTTTCTTCAGGTTCACCTTCTTATTTAGCTTCTCTAGAATCACAAATTATAGACTCACAGACCTTTAACTATGGCTAGAATCCACTTATGAGTGAGTACATACCATATTCCTCTTTTTGGGTCTGGGTTACCTCACTCAGTAAAGCGTTTTCTATTTCCATCGATTTGCATGCAAAATTCAAGATGTCATTGTTTTTTACCACTGAGTAGAACTCTAATGTGTATATGTTCCACACCTTCTTTAACCATTCTTCTATTGAGGGGCACCTAGGTTGTTTCCATGTTCTGGCTATTACAAATAGTGCAGCTATGAACATAGTTGGTGGATGGAGATAGAGACAGAGACACATATTGGAACACTGGACTTAACTCCCTAGGTCCAAATGAGAAGCAGAGGGAGGGAGATCGTGAGCAAAGAAAGCAAAATCAGAGGGGGCCTTCATCCGACGATGGATGGAGATAGAGACGGAGACCCACATTGGAGCACTGGAAGTCGGGACCGTGAAGTGTGCGTTCACCCACTGATACAAGGGGACTGGTCGAATGAGAGCTCACCAAGGCCACCTGGACTGGGACTGAACAAGCATTTGATCAAACCGGATTCTCTGAATGTGGCTGACATGGGGGCTAACTGAGCCCCCGAGGTCCAAATGAAGACTGAGACGCCATTGACAATGACACTGGGTCTTGTTTCGTCTGCATGGACTGGCTTTTTGGGATCATGGCCTGTTTGGATGCTCACCTTCCTGGACCCAGAGGGAGGGGGGAGGAACTTGGATTCCCCATAGGACAGGAAACCCTGACTGCTCTTGGGAATGGTGAGGGAGGAGGAGAGGGAGTGGGGGGAGCGGGAGGGTATTGGGAGGAGGGGAGGAAGTGGAAAGAGTGTTTTCGGATACTTGAATAAATAAAAAAAAAAAAAAGAAGTTCCTCGGTAGAATTTTTTGGGTTTACTTATGTAAACTATCATATCATCAGCAAATAGTGAGAGTTTGTCTTCTTTTCCGATTTGTATCCCCTTAATCTCATTTTGTCTTATTGCTTTAGCTAGAACCTCAAGTACTATATTGAATAGATGTGGAGAGAGTCGAAAACCTTGTCTTTTGTCTGATTTTCGTAGGATCACTTTGAGTTTCACTCCATTTAGTTTGATGTTAGCTTGCTGTTAACAAGCTGTTAACTTGCTGTTAAGTTGGCTGTTAGCTTGCTGGATATTGCCGTTATGAAGTTTAGTTATGTTTCTTATATCCAAGAATCTATATCCAAGATCTATATCCTGAAGGGATGTTGTATTTTGACGAAAGTTTTTTCAGCATCTAATGAAATGATCATTGTTTTTTAGTTTGTTTATATAATGGATTACACTGACAAATATTCATTTGAACCATCACTGCATCACTGGGATGATGCCAACTTTATTATGGTGGATGATTTTTCTGATGTGTTCTTGTATTCAATTTATCAGCATTTTATTGAGTACTTTTTCATCAATGTTCATGAGTGTTATTGGTCTGTATTTCTCCTTTTTACTAATGTCCTTTTGTGGTTTAGGTATCAGGGTAGCCTCATAAAAAGAGTTTGGCAATGTTCCTTCTGTTTCTATTGTGTAACAATTTGAGGAGTATTGGTTTTAGTTCTTCTTTGAAAACCTTGTAGAATTCTGTGCTAAAACAATCTTGTCCTGGGCTTTTTTGGCTGGGACACTTTTGATTACTGTTTCTATTTCTTAAGCAGTTATAAGTCTATTTAATTTGCTTATCTGATCTTGATTTAATTTTGGTAAGTGATATTTTTCCAAAATATTGTCCATTTCCTTTAAATTTTCCAATTTTTGGAAGTACAGGGTTCAAAATATGGCCTGATAATTCTCTAGATTTCCTCTGTGTCTGTTGTTATATCCCCCTTTTCATTTCTGATTTTGTTAACTTTGGAATTCTCTCTCTTTTATTAGTTTGGATAAAGGTTTATCTATTTTTGCTGATTTTCTCAAAGAATCAACTCTGTCTCATTAACTCTTTGTATTGTTTTCTTTGTTTCTATTTTGCTGATCTAGGATCGCAATTGATTATTTCCTGCCTTCTAGTCCTCCTGGGTGAGTTTGCTTCCTTTGTTTCCAAAGTTTTCAGTTGTTCTGTTAACTCACTAGTATGCCATTTTCCAGCTTCTTTATGTAGACATTTAGTGCTATGAACATTCCTATTAACACTACTTTCATTATGTCCCATAAATTTGGATATGTTTTGTGGTCATTTTCACTGAATTTTAGGAAGTCTTTAATTTCTTACTTTATTTCTTCTTTGACCCATTGATGATTCAGGTGAGTATTGTTTAATGTGTTTGTGGGCTTTCTGAAATTAGTGTTGCCTTTGAATTCTAATTTTAAGCGATGGTGATCCAAAAAGACACATGGGGTTATTTCATTATTTTTTGTATCTGTGGAGGTTTACTTTGTTACCCAGTTTGTAATCAATTTTTGAGAAGGTTCCTTGAGGTGCTGAGAAAATGTATATTCTGTTATGTTTGGATGGAATGTTTTATAAATGTCTGTTAAGACCATTTGAGTCATAACATCTGTAAGATCCTTTAATTCCCTATTAATTTTCTGTGTGGCAGACTTGTGAGAGTGGGGTATTGAAGTTTCCCACTGTTAGTATGTGGGGTTTAAACTTTAGTAGTGTTTCTTTTATATTAGAGAGTGACCTTATATTAGGGGTATAGATGTTCACCATTGAGATTTCCTCTTGATGAATTTTTCCCGTTACTAATGACATGTCCTTCTTTGTTTCTTTTGATTGGTTTTAGTTTGAAGTCTATTTTGTTAGATATTAGAATAGCTATGCCAGCTTGTTTCTTAGGTCCATTTGAGTGGAAATTTTTTTCCTAACCCTTTGCTCTGAGCCGATATCTGTCTTTGAGTTTGAGGTATATTACATGTATACAGCAGAAGGATGTATTCTGTTTTTATATCCAATTTGTTATCCTGTATCCTTTTATAGGTGAGTAGAGTTCATTCATTGCTAGTTCCATTGATTGCTAGTTCCTGTTATTTTAGTTTTCATTGTCACTATGTGTGTTTTTCCCTTCTTTCAGATTTGCTGCTGTGAGATCATCTATTGTCTGTGTTTTTGTGGATATAGCTAACTTCCTTGGGTTGGAGATTACCTGATAGTATTTTATGTAGGGCTAGATTTATGGATAGGAATTGGGTAAATCTGGTTCTGTCATGAAGTATCTTGTTTTGTCCTTCTCTGGTGGTTGAAAGTTTTGCTAGATAGAATAGTCTGGTTTGGCATCCATGGTCTCTTAGTGTCTACATAATGCTTGACCAGGACCTTCTGGCTTTCATTATTTCCATTGAGAAATCAGGTAAAATTTTGATATGTCTGCCTTTACATGTTACTAGGCCTCTTTCCTTTGCAGCTCTTAATATTCTTTCTTTATTTTATATATTTAGTGTTTTGATTATTCTGTGTTGAGGGGACTTATTTTTTGATCCAGTCTGTTTGGTGTTCAGTAAGCTTCTTGTATCTTCATATGTATAGATTTTTTTAGGTAGGGAAAGTTTTCTTCTATGATTTTGTGGAATATAATTTCTGTGCTTTTGTGTTGAACTTCTCCTTCTTCTATCCCTCTTATTCTTAGGTTTGGTCTTTTCATGCTGTCCCATATTTCCTGGATATTTTTTGTTAAGCTTACGTTAGATTTAATGTTTTCTTTGACTGATGATTCTATTTCTTCTATTGTATCTTCAGTTCTTGAGATTCTTTCTTCTAGCTCTTGTATTCTACTGTTTATTATTTCATTTGTGGTTCCTGATCATTTGCTCATATTTTTCATTTCCAGAATTCCCTCAGTTTGTGTTTTCTATATTGTCTCTATTTTTGTTTTCAAGTCTTGAATCATTTCTTTATCTGTTTGACTGTTTTTTTCTTGATTTTTTTTTAAGGAATTTGCTGATTTCTTCCAATTTTTTGTTTGTCTTTTCCTCCATATCTTTGAGAGAATTTTTCATTTCCTCTTTAAGGGTCTCAAACAGTCTGCTAAAGTTATTTTTTAGGCCATTTTCTTCTGCTTCATCTGTATTGGGCTTCTCAAGTCTTGCTGTTGTAGAGCCAGTAGTTTTTGATGGTGTTGCTCTTTGTGATATTGAGTGTGATCTTACCTTGTCTTCCCATTTTTTTTTCCTCTGATTGGTGTAGTTGAGACTGTATATCTGGTGATCAATCTTCCAGGTACCAGTGGATCCAAGGCTTAGATGGATGCTCCTTGTGGTTCAATCAGAGGCAAGGTTTCAGTTACCCTGAACACCTTGGTTTTCCCTGCAGATGCTTGGCACTCTGAGGAGTCTCTGCAATCCTGGAGGGGTTTTTTGTTTTGTTTTGTTTTGTTTCGCTTGGGCCTGTTTTTGCAGAGGTCCGTAGTTCAGGCCTGGTCCCACAGAGGTCTCTGACTCGACCTGCTCCCTTGTGTGTACTTGCTCCGTGGAGATTGCTACCTTGGGCCAGCTCTGGTAGAGGTTGTTCAGGCCTGCTCCAGCAGAGATCCCTGGCTTGAGCTTCTTCCCATAGATGTTTCTGACTCAGCCCTGCTGCTGCAGAAGACCCTGACTGGAGCCAGATCCTACAAAATTTTCTGGCTTATGCCAGATCCCACAGAGTTCTCTGGCTTGGGCCTGCCCCCTTGATGGTTGCTCTTTCATATCTGCTTCTGTGGGGGTCACTTGCAAAGGCCTGATCCAGTGGAGGTAGTTCACTGAGGCCTGCTTCTGTGAAGGTCCCTGGCTTAGGTCTGGTCCCACAGAGGTCTCTGTCTCAGGTCTGTTCCATCACTAGTTGCTCCCTTTGTAACTGCTCCTGTGGGAGTCACTGCCTCAGGCCTGCTCCTGAAGAGGTTACTGGCTTGGGCCTTTTCCCCAGGATGTCCCTTGCTTGAGCTCCAGTCCCACAGAAGGCTCTGCTTCAGACTCTCTCGTAGGCACTTAAGGTCAACATTACCTAATAAAGAATTTAAGATCAAGTCGTTTTATCCTTTAATATCACTATAGCAATGACTGGTAGATAGAAGAATTTAATTATGATTTCTTTTTCATTGGTGCTGCATGTCTGAGTTCCACCTAAGTAGAAAAAAAAGTGTTAATTCCTTTTTGACTGCCTTCTCACACCAGATGACAATATATACCTGAATGTGCTCAAGGGACACCTTAATTTAATAAATTATTTTAAAAAAACATTAATATTTTTCCACACAGTATGCCCATTCCTTGGGTAACACTGATGTATCATCAAGTACAAATATTCCATACAATGCCTTTGTGACTAAAATTAATAATATTGTTGAAGCTTGAATGCCACAAAGACAGTTGGCACTCTGCCTGGGCTTGAAAAAAAACTACATCTGGATTCTTTTTCTTTTTAGTTGGCTACATAAGTACTTTCTACGTTTTCTTTCCAATAAGAACCATTTACTTTAACTCACAAAAATGTTATTTACAACATGCAAACACAAAGGTGAAGACAGAAATGTGTTTTGAAGATATAATTTCAGAGGTACCTGGTGAGATTTTATTTCCTCTAGCTGTGATTATTGCTTTGAAAATTTGTGATAACAGATCATGCGTTTTTAATTCAGTCTTCCTGAATTCACACTTATATCAGATTAAGTCCATCTGTTATTTCTTGAATAGTTGCTCAGTTGTATTTTTACCAGAAGTAAAAATTCTTTTTTCTCACAGTGTTATCCTCTGGCCCTTCCTGTGATGTTCATGGAAATACACAGTTTCTATAACTATATGGATTTTTCTTTATTTTAAATTTGTTATTCTCCATGAGTCATTATCTAATAGTCAACATTATAATAAGGGTTATTGAACATCAGTTGTGTGCATAATCCTGTACTAGACAGTCAATGATAAATGCCTACAGTGACATAAAAACCTTGCACCATGCTGTCAATGATTTTGTCATCAACTAGAGTTTAAACAGTTCTGATACCTTAAGTTTATCTGGTGACTTACTATATTCTAATTTAATGTAAGACTCACCAGAAACCATGGCTATATACTTTACTATGTGAATTGCTTTAAAGAAGTTCTGTTGTGGAATCGTTCTTGCTTAGGTCTAAGACAGGTTAGTCTATATGGGTCCAAATGACATTTTAAATCAACGCACATTGAAATCCTGAGAACTTTGTTAAGAACAGTCATAAGTTTCATGCATTAGGATAAGATTTTGATATGTCCAGAAATACAGAATTTTTGCAGGAAATGTAGTTAACATTATAGTTTAATTAGAGGAAGTAATGTTTTTTAATGCAACGATATCACACTATGTTTAAAATTATACTGGGTTCACAGACAAAGTATAGACATATTCCCCTTGATTTCTCTTGATTTTATTTTATTCTATGTGATGAATGTGTATTGTGGCATATACTCTATGAGTGAGTCTCAGGAGAAACTGCCTCTGCTGCCCCAGATTCATGATAGAATTTGATTGGCAGCATGTGCAGGCAGGTCTTGCATAGGTAGCCATAGCTAGTGTGAGTTCACGTGGGTGTGTAAGAGCACTCGCCAATGTCCTCCAGCTCTCTCAATGTTTCTATCCCGCCTTCCTCAATGCTACCTGATCCTTGGTAAAGGTGTCAATATAGAAGTCCCATGAGCAAATGAATATTTACAGTGGCTTAACTTTAGTAGTTTGTACAGTGTGTGTCTGTTTTTACCACTAAACACTGCAATGACAAGCATCTTACACCACATTTGGGAGCAGCACAAATCTATGTGTGTAAATATAAATATTTGGTAGCCGGTTAGTTGACTCGAGCATTTAGGAAATTTTCAACATGCTGTATTCGACATCCTGTGGCTTCCCTAGACATGAGTTCTTACTTTGTTTACAGTACCAGGAATGGATTTCCTTAATGTAGCAGGAGAGTAGTCGGTGTTTCATGAACATCCTGCTTTTCATGGTGGTAGTGTAGCAGGCAGGGCCCAGTGCTGGGTAAAAAAATAGATATCTTTTCTCCCCTAGCATCAAAGAACCTTGAAACATGATGAAAACTAGTTACCATGGAGGATATATTGGTAAGTGTCAGACTAAATTCTGTGTTCTGGAGCTAACATGTATGGTATCTTCAGAAAAATGGTCTTACCATCTAGTATGGTAGGCAATCAAGAATAATGACAATAACCTACATTGTATTGGCTATCTCTAGTGCTTCTATGACCAGGCAACACTTGGTTGGCACTGAGTTTTTCATTTAGCAACTGTATCTTCTGGTAGCAACACTGTTCACTAACATGGGGGGTCTTCCTGTTAAAACATTATTATAAAAATTATTACATTTTAAATCAGCTCACAACTTAGAGGAGCTTCCTAAGGTTTTTTATTATCTTTCTTTTTTCTCATCATCCTCTTCCTATTCAAGCTTAAACTTTAATGGTTATTATTGTTTCCTATGTTTTCATGTCACATAGGCTGTATGGTTTTTTATTGTGTTATGTCCTTTGATTGCAAGATCATAAATTCCCAGGTAGCTTCTTCATGCACACTTCATTTAAGTTAAGCATTTTCCTGACTCCACATTTCCCCTTTCCCATCACTCCACGACTTACTTGAACTCTTCCAACTCCCATATTTCCCTTCTCTACTTTCATTTCAACCTTATCAGACTATTTCATTTCCTGGAGTGAACACCACAGTAATAGTTGATTCTAGTTTCCTAGCTTCCACATGAATTCAATAGTAAATACATATGATAGAATTGGAGCTAGAACCCTCAAGTGAGAAAGAATGTGCAACATTTATATTTAGCACAGGTGACCTTGCTCAGTATTTTTTTTCTAATTTCATCTAATTTACCTGACTTTTTTTTTCATTTTTCTATAGAGATAAGTATTGCCTAATGTGAAAAGGTACCAGGCGTTCTTTATCCATTTGTTAGTTGGTGTCCATCCAGATTTCTTTCATTCCCTAACTACTGTAAACAGAGAATTAGTGAGCATGGATGTGCAAGTTTTCTTCACAGATAGGCACAAGGGTATCTTCTGGGCCATATGGTAGATTTATTTCTAGGTTCTCAGAGAAATCTCCAGACTGGTTTTTATAGTTGCTGCTCCAGTTTTTCATTCCAACAGCAGGTATACTATTTCCTTTCCCTACGTTCATGTCAACATCTGTTCACGTTTGGATTCCAGTTAAGGCTAGTCTTACTTGTGTGATATGGGATCCCAAAGTGGCTTCAAACTGCATTGGTCTCACAGCTAAGGGGGGTTAACATGTTTCAATGTATTTACTAGTCATTTGTCTTGTTTGAAAACTTTCTGTTCAGTGTCATATCCTACCTTTTAATTGGGTCGCCTCTTTGTTTAATGTTCAGTTTTGTGCTATTTTCATAATCTATACATTAATCCTTTAATGATAGTATGGACAAATATTAAAAAATAATTGATATAATCAGTGGGGAATAAGGGGACATTTGTGGGCATCTAAGCATTGAGGGCACAGAAGCACAGGGCTAGGAAAAGCATGATTGATGGATGCAAACCTGGAAACAGTGTAAAGAAGAGTCATCTGGACAACCGGTCAGAAAGGGAGGGAGCATGTTGAGCCAGGAGACTGATGCAGCCACCTGACCATGTGATCTGGTAGGATGGGGAACTACCTTTAAAAATCCATTATTTAAAGTCATGCAAACATGGACCCTCTACATCTTATCTTTCAAGCTTCAAATTAAATCTGCAGAACAGATAGTAAGCCTCTCTGTGGAGGAATGTTTTAGGAAAGGTTAGAGAATGCCATTGAATGGAGACAGTTTTGACTGTAATTCAAGAGGACGGCTCATTCAAGAAAAGGAGATCAACAGGGATTTTATTTGTGAAAACTAATTGTTGCCCAGAGGTTAAAAGTCTGGACCTTTCCCTGTGAGGACCCAATTTTTCCTGAGAAGCTGGGAAAGCATTACAGTCTGCTAACATAGGAGTGAGCTGAACTGTGGAGAAAAGATCTGTTAATTTATATGGAGTAAGATCATTTATTTTCACTTGTAAAGTTATAGAGCACATTAAATTTGTGAAGGGTCACCAAGAGAATGCCCTAAGAAAGTTTGTCTGTGAAAATTTACTGAATGAAATGAAGTGGAAAGAATTAGAAGCAGAGGACTCTAAAGTATATTAATGAAACCCAAGTATGAAACCATACAGATTTATATAATGTGGACAGCAGCAGCAAAAGAAATTGGTATTTCTGAAAAGCATTACATAAGAGGAATGCCTTTCATTGTGCCAATCTGCATACATTACTGGTCTTGATCAAAGGCCTCTGCACAAATGTATTCATTTATAGAATTCCTAAGGCAAGACTAAATCCTAAATGTTGAAGTATAAGATCAACCCTCAGATTAAATTATTTTATTCTATGTTTATTCTGCAGAGTTTCATAAAAATTTAAGCCAGATTGAGTTTTAAAATACAATTAATATTACATTAGTTCAGATACAATAAAATGGAAAATATAAGCAGATATAAAACTTCAGGAAATCTTTTTAATGAATATATGAAACAGACTTTATAGAAATTAATGTGGCATTTGGCATACATTGTATTCTCAATTATTTTGGAAATTGCAATCTTAGTTTGAATATGCTGCATACATCCTAAAAATGTCAACTACTTTCCAGTATTTTTGCAAGCTTATCCTGTTTCCTGTAGTTCTGATTTGTCTGAGTAGTTTTCTGAGACTCTTCTTTTTATACATATGAACAATACTCTTAAACTCAGAGGGAGGGAGACTTCTGACCGGAGAGTGGCACGGATCCGGTAGCAGAAGATACAATGGAGGGAACCTTCATCTGGCGATGGATGGAGATAGAGACAGAGACCCACATTGGAACACTGGACTTAACTCTCTAGGTCCAAACGAGAAGCAGAAGGAAAGAGAATGTGAGCAAAGAAGGCAAGACCAGACGGAACCTTCATCCGACGATGGATGGCGATACAGACGGAGACCCACATTGGTGCACCGGACTGAGCCCCCCAAGGTCCAAATGAGGAGCAGAAGGATGAAGAAAATGAAAAAGGAAATAAGGACTGCGAGGGATGCGATCACCCACTGATACAAGGGGACTGATCTAATGAGCGTTCACCAAGGCCAGTTGGACTGGGACTGAACGAGTACGTGATCCAACCAGATTCTCTGAATGTGGCCGGATTCTCTGAATGTGGCCAGATTCTCTGAATGTGGCTGGCCCGGAGTCTTTCTGAAAAGCCATTGACAATGACACTGGGACTTGTTTCCTCTGCATATACTGGATTTTTTGGGATCCAGTCTGTCTGGACACTCACCTTCCTGCACCTGGAGGGAGGTGGGAGGAACTTGAACTTCCCACAGGGCAGGAAACCCTGACTGCTCTTAGGGATGGAGAGGGAGGCGGAGCGGGAGTGGGGGGAGTGGGAGGGTGTTAGGAGGAGGGGAGGAAATGGAAACTTTTATAATTTAATAAATTTCAGACAGTTGAAAAAAAAGAAAGAAAAAAATACTCTTAAACTCAAAGCTGGATGATAGCTATTTTCTCTGGAAAAGGATAAACAAATAATAAAGAGAACAACACACATACACACCCTGCACTTTTAAAATGGATAAATATTAGAAACCATATTCTATTTTTCTCTTATTTCTGATGAAGAAAGTGCAATGGGAAAGATTCAGGCCGTCTCTTCCTTCAGATCGCATAGCAAGCAGAATTATGGTGAACAGCAAATGCTTTGTTTCAAGGTGATTCTTTTTGAATGGTAAAGTGTCATTAGAACATAGAATTGCTGTGCCATAGGCATGGGGTCTTGTATGGGGCAGAAGGACATGGCATGGAGGCAGGAACTTGAAACTGGCTTATAATATTTTACCCATGTGCAAGAAGCATTCACACACACACATACACACACACACACACACACACACAAACAGATGAAGGTAGGGTGAGGCTACCAACCATTAAAGTCTCTCTTCCCCAGTGACATATTTCCTCCAGAGATGTTTCGCTTTCTAAGTGTTCTATTAACCTCTCAAACAGCACCATGATGGGGAATATTTTTCATTTAATCACCACAAAGAGGAAAATTAACCTATTGCAAAGAATATATATACATATATATATATATACATTTGTTATATTTGTATTATTTCAGTATATTATTTATACTGAAAATGAAGACTTGCAAATGCATACGTAATATATTTTTTTGGTTTTTTTTTTACTTTTCTGATCTTCAGGCAAGTTTTATTAATTAAAATACAAATGAAATGCATTTCATTTGTATTTTAGACAAAAAGGGGAAAAAACATTTCCCCTTTTTGTCTAAAATAAAAAAGACTATAACAAATATAAGAAAATATATATACAATAAGTACAATAATTATATACAATATATAAGACAATAAATATATCAACAATGTCTAATCCATTTGTATTTGACAAATTCAGAGAAAATACTCCATATTTATCCTATCTCAGTGAGTCCAAAATTTTCTATCTAATTTATTTTCTATTATAATTTGTTCTCTGCATCAGGCAAACAAGGAAAACTATAAGTGTAACTATCTAGTATTCAACTCCCTTGGAGACCAAGACCAGAGGGAACCTTCATCCGACAATGGATGGTGATACAGACTGAGACTCACATTGGAGCACCGGACTGAGTCCCCCAAGGTCCAAATGAGGAGCAGAAGGAGGAAGAACATGAAAAAGGAAATCAGGACCGCGAGGGGTGCGATCACCCACTGATACAAGGGGACTGATCTAATGAGCGTTCACCAAGGCCATTTGGACTGGGACTGAACGAAGACGTGATCCAACCAGATTCTCGGAATGTGGCCAGATTCTCTGTATGTGGCTGGCCCGGAGTCTTTCTGAAAAGCCATTGACAATGACACTGGGACTTGTTTCCTCCGCATATACTGGATTTTTTGGGATCCAGTCTGTTTGGATACTCACCTTCCTGGACCTGGAGGGAGGGGGGAGGAACTTGAACTTCCCACAGGACAGGAAACCCTGACTGTTCTTAGGGATGGAGAGGGAAGAAGAGAGGGAGTGGGGGGGAGTGGGAGGGTGTTGGGAGGGGGGCGGAAATGGAATCTTTTATAATTTAATAAACTTTAAAAAAAAAAAAGAAACTCCACATGGAGTTCACTTTCTTTGTGGTCAAAGTAAGCAACTGAGCAATTAAATGCCCCTGTCTCAACCGGTGACAGTATGCTGTCCTTATTAGACAAGCAGAACACAAAAGAAAGTAACTGCCAAACACTGTCAATACAAGTAGGGACAGACTTCACAGTATCCTGCTTTACAGAAAAGTCTGTTAGATATGCTAGGCCTGTAGACTGAAGATATATACCCTAACATTGCAAAGGAACTTTGGGTGACTATTCATGAAGACGGTTGTTTCTGTCATTACTCAAGTTTTTGGAAGTCACTTGCTTGTACTTTCTGAAATATATTTTTGATGCATAAAAAAAGAAATGAACATATGTCTTAACCTTTCAGTGTAGTTCATATCACTCTATGTTTTATCTTCTGATTTTGAGCATTTTTTGAATTAATACTTATTTTATATTTTTAAAAATTAAATAAATTATTCCAAAATCTATTTTTCTATGACTCACATAAGAATTATAAAAATTAATAAACTGTGCATACAGTTTTAAAAAGATCAGAAATTACTTGATTTACATCCAAATGATTAATATTTTTCACAGATGTGATTGTGTAAATGAGAATAGCCCCATCAGCCCATATATTTGAATACTTAGTCACCAGTGAGTAGAGCAGTTTGAGGATTAGAAGAATTAGGAGACATGGTGGTCTTATTTAAGTAGGTGTGGTCTTGAGGATGTGTGTTCCTGTGAGTATGCACTGAGGTTTCCAAAACCTACACCAGATCTGTTTCTCAATCTCTCTCTCTCTCTCTCTCTCTCTCTCTCTCTCTCTCTCTCTCTCTCTCTCTCTGCTTGATGACTATGGGTATGGATTTAATGCTCTCAGGTACTGCTCCAGACCCATGCTTTTCTGTTTCCTACCATGATGATCATTGACTAACCCTCTAAACGTGTAAACAAGGCTCTAATTAAAATTAAATACTTTCCTCTTTAAGAGTTGCCTTTAGTCATGGTGTCTTTTCACAGCAATAGATGTAGACAGAGACTGTGCTTTCATTTCTTGGCCATTTATACCCAAATAATCACACAGTAACTATATTAGTTACAACACTGTTTGACCAATCAATGATTCAGGTGTATTCCTAGCTATCTCTTACATCTTAAATTAACTCATTTCTATTAATCTATGTATCGTCATGAGGCTGTGGCCTACTGGTAAAGTTCTGGTATCTTTCTCCTTTGACAGCTACATGGTGTGTCCTTGACTCTGCCTACTCCGTCTATATTGCTCTGTTCAGATTTCCCTCCTGGCTTTACTCTGATAAGTCATTAGCCAAAAGAGCTTTATTCATCAACCAATATAAGGAATACATTCACAGAAGGACATCCCATATCAAATAAAACAGTAACTTAAGCAACAACTAAAATTTTCATTTATTATAGAATTTGAAATACTCTTCAATAGATAAGAGTTTGTCCTTTGCCAGTTGGGAAGTGATTTGCTTTGTACAGCTTTCAGTGGCAGAGGCTGTTGGTTCAATCTTAAAGGATATAGAATTTTTCAACAATATACTGGCAAGAAGGTCTATCTAGGTGTCCAGGTCTCATTCCTTTAAAACAGTCCTCTTTGCTATCCTGAAGCTCTTGCTACTTGCTACTTTCAATCTTGATGATATAAAGAATATTCCATTTGAGTCACTTCTTAGTTTAGTAATTCTTCCAGCATTTTTGCAAAGTTTTGACATCATTCTAAATTATATTCTTACAAGGATCAAATTCTATGTAGACAGGAAACACCTTTGCAGTTCTCATCTTCTTTGGCAGAAGTTACTGCAATACTTTCTCTTGACAATGAAATGTTGACTCCCTCTTAGACCACAATGGGAAACTTTGAATACAAATAAGAATAGAAAAAAAGAGTATTTATTAGCAGAAATCATTATTCACTATCATATTATTGATTTACAAAAGATAATTTTTGATAAATATTTTGAAGATTGAATTTATTTTTCAAATTTTTTGCCAGGCAGTGGTGGTGCATGCTTTTAATTCCAGCACTCAGGAGGCACAGACAGGTGGATCTCTGTGAGTTCGAGGCCCGCCTAGTCTACAAGAGCTGGTTCCAGGACAGTCTCCAAAGCCACAGAAAAACCCTGTCTCAATAAAAAAAACAACAACAACAAAAATTTCTAAATGCTAGATTGATTTTTTTTTTAGTTTGTGGAGTATCAATTTAGTTTTTTAAGAATTTAGTACATGGGTACTTTATTATGTAAACTTACTTCCTTAATATCCCCATCTTTGGATTATAGATAAGATTAAAATAATATTTAGTTGTTTTAACTTTAGATTATTTTAAATATCATGTTAAATACTGCAGTAAATATTATTTAATCTCAAAGTGTTAGACTAAACCCAAAACTGTACACAGTGTTACCTCTTAATGAAAATATATATGACACTCTTGTACCCCAAATTACTATTCTCCTAAGATATTGTTGTCCCTCAGTATTTATAGGAAACTTAGGAACAGATGACAAAAATTTGTAGTTACCCACTTCCCTTAAATAAAATGTTACAGTATTTAAATTTAACCCGTGAACATCACTTTGTATGCTACCACAATTCTATATTACTTATATTACCAAATCCTTGTAAATATACATAAACAATAGTTGTACTAAAGAGTGACAAGTGGAAATATTACTGTACATTCAGGATATATAAATATATAAAAATTGGAAGATGTGATGGTTGTAGAGCACATGGATGAAGAACCCAGGGATGTGGAGATCCAGTTGAAACTTTACATTTAACACAGTTTAAAACTCTCTACATTGCTTTCCAGTTTCATTTTGTATTCTCTTTGTAAATAGTGGACCAAAGTTGTCTTTATATGCCTCTAAAGACCCAGACTCTCTCTTTTCCTTTCAAATCTTTTCAAATTGTTCGTTCCCATGACATCAACTCACATATCACTGAAGTTGTTACCTAGAAAACTTATTCTTGGTTCTTAGCTTCTTCCAGATGATGTTTCCTGAGGTCATTATTATGGAATTGTTGTTCCTGTTCTGCTGTCCCCAATTATGATATTTATTATAAAATGATTACATCTGGGACTGGAGAGATAGCTCAGCAATTATGGGCAATTTCTTCTATTGTTAGTTCCTCAACAAAAATATGATGAATCACAATGTTTGTTTCAGAAGAAAAGACAGAATTTTCTGTCCTCTGTCTGAGAAATAAGGGTCATGTATGATGCATATGCATACATGTAGGCAAAACATTTGCATGTATAAAATAAAAACAATATGAATAAATCTTTAAAAAGTGATGGTGAGTTCAGTGTAATTTTACTACTGTAATTTTCTACATTTACTCATTTATTTAGTATGTATGTGTTTATTTGTATGCGTGAATGAGGGCTAGGGAAGCATGTGGATGGGCCTCAGTGGATAATGTTCCGAGTCAGTCCTTTCCCTTCACCATGATCATGAGATACAGGTCTTTAGTTTTGATGTCAGGCATCTCATTGCACTGAGACATCCTCCCGACCATTATCACTGAAATGACTAGGGTAAGAACTAACTCAATCCTGTTTGTTCGTTAATTCCTAGAACATATCTGTGTGAGAACGTACAGAACTGATTCACCGACTCTTTGTTGAAAAGGTGAATGAATAATGCTTTAATAAATCACAGTCTAAGTTAATACATGCATTTGTTCACAAAATCCTCTAGGATACCAAAAATGTAATGACTGAAACAATCATTATCACACATGATATGAGAACTTTCAGCGTTATATTATTTACAAAATTCTAATTAAACTGTTTTTATTTGTGAGGCATAGCATAACGTTTTGGTATTATATTTTTGTTTTTCTCAACTTACTTATGTGGTAGGTGTATTGAAAGTTTCTGAGTAACACAAGCCTACCTCACAAATAAGCTTCAACCTCTGTCCTGAACACAATATAATATCAATTAAATACTTGCAAATTGAATTAAAGCACATATTAAAATTATCCACTACAATCAAGTCATCTTCATTTCATAGATTCACGAATGGTTCAATATATGTAAATCAATAACTGTTATCTACACATAAACAAATTCATGAAAAATTCATTGTGTTAGATACAGAAAAGTCATTTGACAAAATTTAACATCCCTTGATGATTAAAGTCTTAGAAAGTGTTGGGATAAAAAGAATACATCACACCATAATAAAGATGATATATAATAAGCCCACATCCAATGTGTTGTTAAACTATGAAAAATCAAATCATTTCCACTAAAATTGAAAACAAGACAAGAATGTCTGTCTCTCTATTCCTGTTCAATATAGTGCTTGTAGTCCTAGTTATAGAAATAAAAAGTGAAGGAGATGAAGGGATAAAAATTGGAAAATGGAAGTCTAATTCTCCTTATATTTGAGTGACAGAAATTGGGGTTCAACCCAAAAACCAGAAAAGGAAGGCAGCCAAGCCACTAAAGAATTCTTGCCTCTACCAAGGCTGGGCAACTATAGACTATGCATACTAAGCCTTTCTCTCCTCCCATTTTGTATTCCCTCTAGTGGTGGGACTAAAGGCATGTGACTCACTAGTACTGGGATTAAAGGTGTGAGCCACCAGCACCTGGATTTGTTTCTGCATTAATTTTGTGAGGCCCAGGGTGGCCTTGAATTTACAAAGATCCATCTGCCTCTGTCACTCAAATCCTAGGATTAAAGGTGTGTTCTCCATTTCCTGACCATTAGTGCCATTAGTTTTGACTCTAGTCTTCAGGAAGATTTATTTATTAAAATGCAAATATGCCACTACAGCTGGGCAAAATTGAATAGCTACACATAGAAAAATAAGACTAGATCCTTATCTCCTATCATGCAAAAAACTAAATTATGGTTGAATCAAGGACCTCAGCATAACACTTGAAACACTGAATCTAGCAGCAGGAAAAGCATGGAATATATTGAAGTTATAGGCACAAGAAAAGAGTTGCTGAACAGTAACAAATAGAATAGGTTATAAGGTCAACAGTTGAAAATTTAGACCAGAGGAACCCAAGAAACGTCTGTACGACATATATATCGTTATTCTAACGAAGAACCAAATATTGGAAAAAGTATTGAAAAAAATTGTAAATTTGAAAGAAGTTTATTATGTAGAATATGCAAGAAGCTCAGATAAACTGAACTTCAAGAACATAAATAACCCAATTTTAAAATAGGACATGGATCTAAACAATTCCCTCAAATGGTGAAATGCAAATTACTGAAAAATATTTATAAAAATGTTCAGGATCCTAAGTCCTCATTGCAATGAACTAAAACTACTTTGAAATTTCATCTCATTTCAGTCAGAATGGTCAAGATTTAATATGATGATGATGATGATGATGATGATGATACAGTAGATGACCTCTTTCTCCCGTATAGTGGGAGTACGGCAGTGTGAATCACTACAGAAATCTATGTGGAGGTTCCCATCAAAGACAAACACATACCGCTCACATTGTTCTGCTATTAAACTCTTTGGAATAGACATTAGTACTTCTGGAAGATTCCATACTTCAATTTGCTTTGCTGATTAAATTAAAAACTTGAAGTGTTTCATTTTATTGAAAACTCACACGTTGATATTTTTTACTTCAGATGAAGACTTCCTAGACCCATAGCATGCAAATAAATTTTATTTATATTTGCTAGAATATAAACAAGCAAAGGTTACTCCTATTAATTATGAAATATTACCCTGCACCCCATTTTCATATTTTAAATTTTCTTAAATATTAACATTTTACTATATAATAGAAGTTGTGGTCTTTTATTTCAATGTTAAATGATTACTTATCTAGAGCAGGAAATTTAATGTTGTGGAAGATTTAAGCTTTATTGTTTAATTTTATTAATTTCTTTGGGTTACTGAATTTAATACTTCTGTTTCACAATGTAATTATAGTAGAATGATATTCACTTTTATACCCATGATAGTTCGAGTAAAAATACCAGTAGATTTAGCACATGTCTTTTATCTGCAAAGAATGTAGTTTTCTAATACAGAAGTAGATTTAACTTAGAATTTGCTGTTTAGTCTGAATATTTTAAGCCTCACCTTAAAAAGAATCCAGATAGACCTTTTAGTGAAAGGTGATGCCACAATTCATGAGTACATGAATTCTCCAGCACTCAGGATGGTATTTCAGGTGGCTTCAGTTTCTCAAAAAACAAAGTGGAAGTTTAGGTAGTGATATTGGCCACTTGGACATATGATGAAAACTCCAAGACTCCATGGCCACCAAACAACTATTTCAAAGTTCACTCTGTCCCATTCATTTGTTTAGAACTGTGGAAAGATGAACTAATAATGCTCTTAGTCTTCTCTGAGGCAAAATCTTCTGATGTGGGGAGGATAATTTGAAGAGATGAAGAGTTAGTGAAATCTATTTACTGTGTGTTATTCATTTAAATCTCCGGATGTCACCAACAACATTAAGTGTCGAAAAATGGTTTAAATTACTAGATATATGTCTCAAAGAAGAGACTTTGGATTGCTTGATTTGCCAGGTATTTGATTGGCTCTTTTCAATTTTCTTTCAGTGAAAGTAGGTCTATTACAGATTACAGATTACCAAAAATGTTTCCCAAAACGGGATGTCAGCAATCAACAGAAGAAAAAGAATCTTCACAAAATGTTAGCCTACAGAAGTTAATTATCAGCTTTTATCAATTCAATGACAATTTAATTATTGCCCTATTAAAGTAGAAATAATATAATCTGCTCCATAGACTATGAGAACAACTGTCTTACCATTTTTCCAATGTATAGATTATCTAGAATTATTTTTGTCTAATTTTTAACAAATTACAAGTAAATGAACTGCATTGTACTTGCACAGCTGACTTACAAACTGTACAGAGATATATGTCTCCAAGGATTATCTTCCTTAACCTGTAAACTATTTTGCACCATAATTTAGGAATTTTATTAAGTGTGTTTAATATTAAAATTTTAATATTTAAAAGTCACATTTAATGTGTGTTTTAATGTGTCTAAATAAATTTATTAAATTTGTACATGAGTTTAAATTGAGTATAGAATTTAAGAAAACGTTCTAAGTACATAAATCATCTAAATATCATGGCATGTTCCAAGATTATTTTTATTTCTGATGGTGTTCCGATTGTTCAGTAGTAAATTATAATAAATGTTAATTAATTATTCTGTGTATTATTTTTTCCATTTCAGTCAGCAATGAAAGACAAGAAAGTTCTACCCGCCCTACAGACATTAACACTTTATACCATCTGAAACATAAAGAAGAAATTTCTCTATTTGACATAATCTGACTACTTTAATACCACTGCTTAATGTATTTAGAAAATATAGTGATTTATGATTTTAGTTTTTTGTGTGACATTACAGGTTCGTGTAATATCTCTTAAGCTGTCATATGTCTTGTACAGTATCCAGAGTCCATGGATTGACTCCTATTTGCCTAAGATAGCATGATATTTTGCTCTCACACTTTTTGAAGATCTTACCTTCTAAGACTGCCATATGATCTCAGGAAAATTCCTTATATATGTTAAGAATTCCACATTGTCTCTACAGACAAGAACTGTTTGTTACTTTTGAACTGGTACCAGTGGATATCAATAAATGTTAATACTAGTCATATTTTGGTAAATATCCATGGCAAAATCATTTCCTAGAGAGCAATTACATGATTTTTACATGAAAACACTGAGTTCTTTGTAGATTCTCTAAATTTGTTTTCAGGGCAAATAAGATCCACATTAACCTAGTGATTACAGAATGAGACACTAGAGAATGATAGGCCAGTGTTAACAGATAGCAGAACACTAAGTCTTTTCTTCATTTGTCCTTCACTTTTGTTTTTTGATTTTCAGTCTCTCACTGTACTTGAAATGAACACATTTGACTAGATTGACTGACAAAAAAAAAAAAAACTAGAGAAATTCCTTTTGCACCCCACACTTCTAACTAGCAAGACTGAGTTTTCAGAGAGCCCATATGCCTAGCTTTAAAAAATTAAGGTCCATATGTAAGTCATTTTTCATCTTTCATTTTTAAGAGAAACTCTCTTTATGTTGCTACCTTCAAACTTCCAATACTTTGGCCTCAGTCTGCTATTACTGGCATTATAAGGGAGCCACACCAACCACAGCTAGTTTTCACTGTTAATCAAGAGAAAGCAGCTGCCTGACTCTACTACTGCTCTCATGCTGTGATCGTTCAACTCTCTGTTGAAACAATTCTTTTATATCTCCCTCCCTTCAACTATAGAAACACTACTTTGTTAGTAGTCTTATTAAATAAAATTAATATAATGTTTTAAAATTATTTATTTATTTATAAAAAATTTCCACTTCCTCCCTCCTCCCAATACTCTCCCATTCCCCCTCCTCCCTCTCCTCCTCCCTCTCTAGTCCCAAGAGCAGTCAGGGCCTCCTGCCCTGCGGGAAGTCCAAGTTCCTCCCCCCTCCTTCCAGGTCCAGGAAGGTGAGCATCCAATCAGACCAGGATCCCAGAAAGCCAGTACATGCAGACCAAGACCCAGCGCCATTGTCAATGGCCTCCCAGTCAGCCCTCATGTCAGCCACATTCAGAGAATCCGGCCCGATCATATAATTTTTATGTTAAATAAAATAAAAGATACTAGTTTATGTAGTACACTCATCTATTAGTAAATATATTAGTAATGACTAATGCAATATCTACAAGTAATATAAAATTTTATTTATAATACTAAATCGTTTACAAATCCAAAACTTAGTCAATCTGTCACAACTATAGTTGGATTTCTATGCTAGCTGAATCATGTAATAAAGATAATAAACCTTACACATTTTTAAAATTCCAATTTGTTTAACACACACAGGCAAACCATGTTTTTGGATATTTAAGGTAGGGGCACTGCACTTGGAATAGACATTTTTTTTTAAAAAAGGAAATCAATTCTAACAGACACCATGTGACAACTGAGCCTGGAGCTACTCTAGTCTTGATGGCCATCTTAAAAGGACACGTGAGACAACAATTGAGTCCTCCCTTTGTATGACCTGGTAGAACAAGTGGGCTTACACTTGTGGATCAATATATTTGTTTAAAATGAAAGAGATTTTGTGGAGAAAAGACACTGTATGCAATAGTTATGTTCGGCATTAGGCAGTTTCTAGTTGCCATCCTAGAGGGATGTCCTGCTGAAGTGATCTCACATCTCTTCTGAGCCCAACGACCTTGCAGTACCAGAATGCCTATGACTTCTTTCAAAGAAGATATGCAAGGTGACTTCACAATGTCTATTACAATGAATGATAACTTTAAGTACTGGATATTTATGTCTCAGATCACTCTGTGAAACCACAATTAAATAGTTCATTTTAAATTTTATATCAAATTTTATATCCACATAATTGCTGTGGTAACAACCTATTGCAAAAAATAAACCATTTTCAAACTTCTTATTTTGGGATTGAGTTCTCACACCATGAATAGGTGAATAAAATGAGATGGCTATTTGAAATATTTAAACTTCCAAAACTGAGGTCATTTTACCTGCTCAGTGATTGGATATAAATAAACCAGCTTTCAGCCCAGACCAAATGTCTTCATTTAAAAGTCATTCACATTTAGCTGCTGAACTTTGCCATAGAAATTTCATGGGAAAGTAATTATAGAGGCATTTTGAATTTAAAGCTGCACAGGGAAGTAATTAAGGGTAATAATAACTGTAGTTTTTGAACAAAGATATAAAAATAAATTCTGTATCTTATTTAAATGAACGAGGTCAGAAAGGAATGAGAGTGAATGTGGCTTAGGTGTTTTTGAGAATAACGAAGATATGGCATTAACAAAACATCCATTTCTAGATACATAATATTCATAAAATTAAAAATAATATATTTGCTGTGCTATCTAAAGATAGCTTTCAAATATGGTATAGAGACAGATAAATATGATACAAGGAGTGGTTTATTATCTGTAAGTTGTGATATAAATGAGAGCAATCCTCCTTCTGGAAGCTGCTATCCTGTGATCGCCATGATTCAAGGGTTCCTTTCAGCTCTGAAGTTAAACTTACAGCTTTATAGATGTTCAGAGATGAAGAAAAAGAAGTGATTGTAGAAAAAGAAGGTAAGAGGAAACACAGTAAAAAGAACACTGAGAACTTTTGGATTCTACTGAAATCTACAGTTTATAAGCTTATTCACCAAAACATATTTTAACTTTTTAAATTGGAGCAATGTAATTGAATTTTTAAAATATGTATTGCTTTATTTATTACTGTAATATGTAGGTTGTGTTTGCCAGAGTTTGAGTGTACTGGGTGTATGTAGAGCCTTGCATAGGCAAGAAGACATGGGTTCCCTTGGACAGGCAATTCAAACAAGAGGAACCTTTCTTGTAAGAATAACAAACATGTTACCAGGCCTCTGCAGGAGCAGTATGTATTCGGAACTACCAAGCCATTGCTCCAGCCTCAATACTGATATTTAAAAGTCTTTAATATTACAATGTATGATTAAATCTCATTTTTAACTTTCTCTCCACAGTACTGCTGTTTTATAAGCACGTTGGAGGGTTTGGTCTATACCTGCTAAACCCAAATGATAACTTTTATTCATAAGATTAACCCAAATTCTTTATCTTTAAAGTTCATCTTCCACTCCTTTCTCACTTTTGAAATCCCCCTTCCCAGTTACTGTGAGCCAATAATTCTATATCTCTGAGTGATCAAATTTTCTTGTTCTTATGGGTAATGCATGAAATTTTCATCTCTCTTTTAAGTGTATTCTTTGGATGATATTAATTCTGTGATCATTGTGCATATCCTCCAGATGTTTTAAAAGAAACTGGTGTTTCAGTTTTATTAATATATGTGATTCATAACATATGGTTAATTATATGTTCCACAAAGTCTTAGCAGCAGAAGAAGATAATATGAGCCAAGTTATGCCAGAGTTGCTACTCTTTCTTCCATAACACAGAAAACACACTGGATTACTCTGACCGAGGTGAGACAAGGATGATCATCTTTCTTTCCCTCCTAGGATCACTGTGGTCTCTGTGGAGATTCTGAAGGATTCTGTGGATTTCTCCCACTGTTATTTCAGACTTTCTCTGCAACACCCAGCCATTGCCTTTTAACTGCTCACAGCTAGGTGAATCACTTCTACTTCTCTTGTTTGGCCTCTTCAGATCCATGTGATCATGCAGAACTTTGTCTCATGACAAATAAAATTTGTCTTGAGACCAACAGACTTTTCACGACATTACTTTGTAGTCAGAGGGAGACATATTATGAATTATAAAATCGTAGCCTTAGCTTAGGGTTGTTCCTAACTAGTTTTTACAACTTAAATTAACCTGCATTTTTAAATATATGTTCTTCCACAAGGCTCATTACCTCATCTATGTCCTGCCCATCCTGCTTCCTCCTCATCTGGCTTGTGAACCCACCTTCTTTTCTTCTTTCTAGAATTCTCTCTCATCCCAGAAGCCCCCCGTTTACTCTCCTGCCTAGTTATTGGTCATTCAGCTTCTTAGTGTACCAATCACACATTTTTACACAGTGTACAAATATCCTACAATATTTCCTCCTTTCGTCTAAATAAAGAGGAGACATTTCAACTCTAACACAGCAAAACTATATACAATAAGAACAATTATCATGTAAGAATTATGTTTACAATATCCATCCCATTTGTATTTGGCATATTTGGAGAAAACACTCTATTATGTAACCTATCTTGATGAATTCAAAATTTTAATTTTATACTAAAACAATTTTCTGTCATAACTTGTATCCTAAAAATATTTTTAGATCTTTAGACATGTTTTCAGATAAACAACTTCTAGTAGTAGTATCACATTTATGGAGTTCTTGATTAATTAGAATAATCTACATTATATCTCCAAATTCTGGAATGTAAAATGTAATAAAAACCAGTTAGGAAAATGAAAACAATCATGAGTTTGATGCTTTTAATATCCTTATTATCTACAAGATAGTACAATTTTCCTTTAAACACATTTAAGCAGCTCTAATGGTTGATGATGCAGGAAACACTCCTTCCCAAGAAAAAAAGAAAACCCTTACAATAATCATTACTTGAAATTAATGCATCTTCATTCAATCAGTTCTACAATTACATTTCTTCTTTAAAAATGTATGTGTATGTATGTGTGTATGTGTGTGTGTGCGTGTACATTGTGTATGTGTGCATGTGTGTGCCTAAGGGTAGGTGTACATGATTTCCCGTGTTTTGTGGAGATAAAGGACATTTTCAGAGAGCTCATTCTCCCTTTTTACATGACAGGTTCTGGGCATTGAATTAGGTTCAGTAGGCTTGCATTACAAGCGCTCTTATTGACTGATCCTTAAGTTACTCCAGTTTTGGATTTTTTTAGACACTCTAAGCTTTGCCTCTTCCTAAAGTAATTATGGGTTCTCACCCAGTGCTAGTTTCTGTTCTAGTTTACATATTCTCGGTGTAGTCTGCTACAAAAAGCACATAACATTTCAAACTGCCCAGTAGATAACAATAAACTGAATGAAGTCACAATATTTTCTTAAATTTGTTCGAAAATCTGGCTTAGTGCCCAGCATTAATAGGCAACATAATGCATAATTGTAGAATGAAATAAGTTGTAGAAGGCCGCAGCCACATTCTCCTTCATCAAGATGGTGCTGACATCCGGCTTCACCGCCAGGTGAATGCACACGTGTTGGTATTTTTCCACTACTGTCCCCACCTACTCCCGAGGCATTCACCTGGGATTATGGACAATTGACCAATCCAAGAGTGACACGTCCAAAGCAGGGTCTGTTTCCTATATAAGGGATGGGTTCCATCATATCTGGGTCTCCGCCATGTGACTTATGCTCTAGCTCCCAAGAGGATTAAAGCCATTTCTGCAGAAGGATCCTGTGTCCCGCGTGGTTCTTGCAGGCGAGATGGTAGCGCGGGGCATCTGGTGCGATACCCGGGAAGAAGAAGAACTTTGCACCGCCGGAGACCAGGAGGATTTCAGAACTGCAGGCATGCATGCTCAGAGAGTTACGCTCTAAAGTCCAGAGAGCATATCAGAAACTGAGCAGCAGTGGGAGGTTGTGCGCGCGCACCCAGATAAGTTAAAAAGGACCCCCCAGTGATTCTAAGAAAGTAAAAATGGGGGAGAAGGCTGATTTACAAGGTCAAAAGCTTTATGTTATGTTGTTCATATTGTCTTTTGTGTACCGGATAGGAGAAAGATATTTAAATTTAGAAACTGCTAAGGATATGATGTTTTGGGAAAGAGGTTCTGTTTTCGTCTCCACAGAAAAGGAGAGCCTAAGGGTGTACTTGGGATTTATGTGGTTTGAATCACCGAGACCTCCTGAAATGTTATAGTGTTTACCCCTAAAATACAGCGGCCCAATTCAGCAGGAAGCAGCCAGAGAGATTAACGGCGCCCAAATTCCCTAAAAGATTAAATGAGGTCCTTTCAGTGATTGCAGAGCAGCAAGCCTGCTTCTCTGAATTCCGCTTTGCTCCGTACACCGGTTTGGGCATGGAATGGGTGCAGCTGGGGCTGGAGGGCAGCTGGAGCGGAGCTTTGCTCTGTGGCTATGGTGGGAGGCACGTTGTGCCGGCTCAGTTGGTGCCTGGCCTGGAGGGTGTCACGGCGGTGCCGGGAGTGAGAGCGGTGCCACAGGCAGCCAGGCCAGAGGGCTTACAATGTACCTGGAACTATGAGGGTCTCTGAGGCTAAATGGCTCTGGTTCCATTTGGCTATGCTAAACGATGCTGACTTCAGGCAGGGCTGGTCGTAATTATCATAATAAAAGTGCAACAACCTGGTTACCGATATCCTAGGTAACAAAGGCGGACCTATTGCCTCAGGCAACGGATGAAATAAACAATGCTAGACCTAGAGGTTTTTTTTTTTCATCTAAATAGGGGGGCCTGGAGAGATGACTCAGAGGTTAAGAGCACTGCCTGCTCTTCCAGAGATTACAAGTTCGATTCCCAGTGGCCACAGCATCTTAGGACTCCAGGCTGGGAACAGGAAAACGGTTTTCTCATATTTTTGGAGCAATAATCTCATCTATGCCAGATTTAAAATGGTTTAATTCTAAGGTCTGCTATGATGGCACAGGCAAACAAGATTTGCTCTTTAAAACAGAGACTTATAGGTCTCTAAATTCAAGACCAACCTACTTCCAGTACTGACTGTGCTGAATTTTTACACTGAGATTTTTAATACTCTTAAATGTTATTTTGGGAGATGTTTTTTTCTAGGAATGCTGACATACATCTACTGACATTCATGCTGTGGATTCATCTGTCCAGAGGCCTGAGGACAAAGCCTCTGCTATGGAGCTGTCTGGCCTGATTGCTGTGGAGCTGGCGGGTTCCTGAGGGATGGTCCAGCTCCTGCCCTTGGTCTGTCAGTTATTGCTGTGCTGCTGGATTTCCCCTTGTTTTGTCAGTTATTGCTTGCTATCAGTTTCCCTTATCCTGTCAGTTATTTCTGCTAAACACTATGGGTATCTTCACGACAGGTTACAAAATGCCATGGTTATTCAAATTAAGAATTGGATACTACAGACTTCTTGATGCAGCTGGAGAGTTGTGCTCCTGCGATCCCAGATTATTAAGCAATTGTCTAGTTATCTTCTAGGTAATTGGACTGGAGAACTTACCAGTTCTTGTTAAAATTGAAAAAAGGGGGAATAATAAAGGAACTGCCCCCGATGCTCTGTTCATTATACATTTTTTAAATAGCAGCATGGCCTATACCATGGAAAACAGAGACCCTCAATCAGTTATCTACCACAATGGCTACAGCCCTGGATCAGCAGGCTACCATAGATACATCTATTAGAGGTGAAATAATGGTTCTTAATCAAATAATTGACCTAGTACAAGAACAGGTGGATATCTTATGGCAGCTTGCCCAATTGGGCTGTGAATGGAAAACTCCAGCCTTATGTGTGACCAATGTACCATATGAAAACTTTATAAAAGTGGCTAACTTGTCCCGAGAATTGTCTTTGTATCTTGCAGGAGAATTTTGATGATTTGCTGTCCTCCTTGAGACGGTCCATCATGACAATCAACTCCACACGAGTGGACATAAGCTTGGCCGAAGAATTCCAGTCCTGGATTGTGTCCTTCATCTCCTACTTCAAAGAATGGGTGGGGGTTGGAATGTTTGGAACAGTCCTATGCTATGGAATAGTGTTTCTCCTCTGGATGGTCTGCTGACTCAAATCCCAAAATCTTAGGGACAAAGTGGTTATTGCACAAGTGCTGGCTGCCCTGGAACAGGGGCCTCTACCGATATGTGGTTATCTATGTTGTAGCAGTAAGGTTTAAGCCAACCAGCTCCTGCACCCCTAGGACTGTGGTCCATGGCACAGGGTGGAGTGCTTGGCTTAGCTAGCCCTGAAGGTTGTCGAGCTGAAAAGCATCGCACAGAGAATGGCCCTCTCTGAGAGATAAGTCGCCCTGCATAAGGGTTTCCTGTCGTATGTTCCCTTTCCCAGAAAAATGGCAGAGGGCAGGCCAGATAAGTTCCAGGTGTCATGAGCCTAGGGGCAGATTCCGTGTAAGCCCATTTTAATGTTTTCATTTTGGGAAGTGCGACCTCTATCTTTATCTTCCGAGGGAGTTGCCTTTCTGCGAAGAAGTAAAATTAGGGGGAGATGTAGAAGGCCGCAGCCACATTCTCCTTCATCAAGATGGCGCTGACATCCGGCTTCACCGCCAGGTGAACGCACACGTGTTGGTATTTTTCCACTACTGTCCCCGCCTACTCCCGAGGCATTCACCTGGGATTATGGACAATTGACCAATCCAAGAGTGACACGTCCAAAGCAGGGTCTGTTTCCTATATAAGGGATGGGTTCCATCATATCTGGGTCTCCGTCATGTGGCTTATGCTCTAGCTCCCAAGAGGATTAAAGCCATTTCTGCAGAAGGATCCTGTGTCCCGCGTGGTTCTTTCAGGCGAGGCCGAGCGCAGGACAATAAGTGACTTGTTCATACTGTAATTCCTAGGGCCTTAAACTTCCATGATCAGTACTACCATGTTTGATAGTTCTTCATGAATGTATGGGATTTCATTGCCTGTTGAGGGTACTAATTGTTTTAAAATACAATAGGTCTATTCTTTTTATGTCCTTCACAAAAGCCAAAAAACATGCCCTCAAAAGACCTATCAGCCACAGTACTTCCTACTGACATCTATAATGTAGTAGGGCTATATAGCTCAAGGGAGGTGATGGATAACTTTGATTTCATAAATGATATTCAAGAAGTCCTGTTATCAAATATATCTCTGTTGATGGCCTAGAGTTGTATGGTCTGTCATGTACAACTCCCTCATGGCATTTCTTAAAGGTTTCTGTATTATAAGCTGGAGTAGAGTTTGTTGCAATCCTTCTGCCTCAGCCTTTGGTCATTAGAGATTACAGGCATGGCCTACAAAACTGTTTACTTTTAAAATAACCACATAAGTAAAAAAACCTAATATTTCATTAATCATAAAGCAATTATGCATGACCTACTATAATTATTGATGTATTAAAGTAAGTTGTTGGATACTTATATCGTCTCATTATACTAAATGATGTTAATATTGGTAACAATTTTGGTGTGCATTAGAATTCATCTATGTCTCTAACAGAAATATAATAATTTTCAAAATTATATACAGATTAAGGGCAAGGGATCCAATATTGTATGAGGCAAAATTTCGGACCTCTTATCTCATGGTGGTTTTTCTAGTAAATTCACCAGATCTTTTAAAGTACTTCCTTGAAATTAGCATAATATCAGTCTACTATCTTCATTAAGGAGCTCAGCCTAATTTCCTTGCTGTCAGTTGATGGTTCACAGTCACAGCACACGGAAATGACACTGCATTTATACCAGTTCTCTGACATTCTCCTCAGGAGACCTGCACTGATAATTTCATGAATCTTTAAAACTCTCCAATACTGTTAGAGAATGCAATTCCTCTCATAAAATTCAGTAAAACATGGAGCTCTTAAGAGATCCCTTTGGATTCTTAATGAGCCTATAAATGCATTACTAAAATAATTTATAAGGCTAAGTAACTCATTCAACACATCACTATGGGCTCTTCAAATAGGTGCTTCAGCAAAATTCCAAGCCTCCTTAAGTCACAGAACACTCTTTTACTTACCACTGACTGCATGCCTACATCCTCACAGCTATCCTCATCTTTTAAACCTGATAATTCCATGCTGACTTTATTATATCCTTAATTTCTATTGAGAAATTTCTGTGGAATTCATCCATTAATCTTGTGTCTGCCTTGATATCTAAGTACTTTGGGTAATTTATTCTCTTTTCTTATTAGTCTTAGTAATTATTTTTAAAATGTTATATGCTCATTGTACCTGGCATATTACAAGTCTATGTCTGCTGTGGGACAATGGTTTTACCCTGTAAAAATTTCTTTCTTTTACTTGTTTAATAAAATGCTGATTGGCCAGTAGCCAGGCAAGAAGTATAGACGGGGCAACCAGGCAGGAAATAGAAGCGGGGCAAGGAGAGCAGGAGAATTATAGGAAGAGAAAAGCTCAGTCTGCAGTTGTCATGCAGACACAGAGGAAGAGAGATGTGACTGCCTCACTGAAAAATGTACCAAGCCATGAGGCTAACACAGGCAAGATTTATGGGCTAATATAAGTTATAAGAGTTAATAAGAAACCTGAGCTAATAGGTCAATCATTTTATAATTAATGTAGGCCTCTGTGTATTTATTTGGGACTTAATGACTGCAGCACCAGGTGGGATGGAAACCTCTGTTAACAGAATTCTCAGACAACATATGTAGTAGTTTCTAACAATATTATGTTATCATAAATCTCACAATCATGATGAATGAAAGGAGAAAATAAGGACCTAACATTTTAATCATGATGCACAAATTTTCCAAAGCATTATAACATTATTTAAGCAAACTAAATAGTCCTAATATGCTTAGCTATAAAGAGTTGTATCATAAGGGATAACCAGGGAAATTTGAAGGATTCAATTACACTAACATGAGCTTCAGGAAAGTGCTCCATAAATATCAGTTCTCATATTTATATCTAGTCACATGCTCATATTTTGCTCTTACCTGATGAATGTGACATTTAAAAAATATAGAGCATTATGAGAGATGCATTTAGTTCTTTCTTCTGTAGCTTTGCTATATCAAGTAGTAGTTTTGTATTTTTCATCTTACATTTAAGATCTGAGAATCGTATTTTTATTCCCATCTGTTTTAATTGCTAGCAAGTGTTTAAAAATATGTCTTATACCATTCCCTTCTAGCATTGCTATTTTTTTGAGCAATGTTTTATGTTAGGTATGATTTTGGGGGGAAACTTTTGCTACTTGTCTGTGGATACAATTTTAATTTTTCCAATTTAGATGACCTCAAACTTTATGGGTAATTATCAGAGAAGATATTTGATTATATGTGTTTTGAGATAATATGCTAAGGAATATCACAGATACACTTATGATGTATTTAACTATATTATAACCATTAATGTGTATCGTCAGACATCTATGTAGTCTTTCATGTCTCAACATTAGATAAAAAAATAATTAATGAATAATGTTTATTTAGCCCTCCTTAGATATTTATGAATTTGTAATATTCATCTTAATAGTAAAATCTAAATTATCAAAATTCAAGGTAAGTTTTCCAAAAACAGTCCTTTTAGTCTCTATTATATTCTATTTTCACTATACTGATTCCATAATATTTTTTAAAAGATAATTTTTCTACTTTATTTTTATTTGTTTTGTTATTCATAGGTTATCAGAAATTATTTTATGCTACAATTTTAGTTAAAAATAGCAATTATATCCATTATGAAATAAGTGAATTCATGAATTAATGATATACATAGAGTAGATGGCACAAGTTTTCTTTAGTAGGTGATAAAAATTCTGGTCATTATGGTTTTGGCCAAGAATCAAAAGTCAGGATACGCATAGTTTTCTCAGATCAAATTCTTTCTTACTTTCACAATTTTCTTCTCTTTGATTTTCCCTTTAAATGTCCCTAATATCCCTTTAAATATTTCTAACATCTTTTCCTAAAATGTATGAGTTGTTTTTGCAAAGCTCCCCTTTCCTTCATCATTTTGGAAAAGTAGTCATCAGATCTAACCCTAGACATCAGAAGGCTGAAGCAAGAGAATCACCAGTCTGAGGCCAATATGAGCTTCATAGTGAGTTTCAGGTAACCCTGGGCTATATAAAATGTTGTCTCTCAATAGAAACAACAAAATATATAATAATTTAAAAGATAAAAGCATAATTTTCAAATAGAAGAAGTGACAGATATACCAACTGAAACAGGCTGATGTGGGATGCCCTTCTGTTTATGTCCTGCTTTTATTAGTTGCTTTGGCCTATGACAGGACAGAATGTAGACATGCTGGATAGGGAGAGAGAGAGAAAGTAGGCAGAGTCAAGGAGATGCCAGATGTCATGTAGTTGCCAAAGGAGAGAGATGCACCGTAACCTTTCCAGTAGGCCACAGCCTTGCAGTGATACATAGATTTATAGAAATAGGCTAATTTAAGATTCAAGAGTTAGTTAATAAGAATCCTGAGTTAATAGGCCAAATAGTGCTGTAATTATCATATCTGTGTGATTATTCGTGTCTGGTCAGTCAGGAAACAAATGACGAGTCTCCGGCTACCATAGACAGGGTTCTTGAGATAGTCATTACATATAAGTTAGTTTTCAGTTGTGATTAAGCATTATAGCTAAAGCAAATTATGTAAGATTTCATTTTGACTTCTAGTTCCCAGATAAGCTTCCTTATTGCTTCAGGCAGGCATGGCAATGGGTGGGCAGAACAGAAAGTTGTGAGATCACACAGATGTGGGGAGAAGCTATAGACACAAAATCCACCCCAAATGTCTTGCTTCCTGTAGAAGGTCCTCTCCCCTAAAGATTTCATAACCTCCACAAACATGCAACTAACTGGGTGGGGATCCAGGGTTCAATACCTGAGTCTACAAAGTACAATTTTAAAAATTTAAACCGTGACTCATACCATGTCTGTTTCGTATACTGTTTTAGGTATACTTTATAATTTTCCTTATACATAATCATGACAAACACTGAAGGCAATACATATGCCTTCGGTTCTCAAAGATAAATACCATGAGAGTAAACTTCCTTTGTACAGTGATGCATTTTTTGAAGCTTCAGTGTTCTCTAAGAATAGTTTCATTGTAACAGCAGAGAAAAACCAAATGATTTTAAAAGAAAATGTCTTTACTTTTCATCATCAGATTTCTAACTATATGTATTGGATACACTGCTAATACTGTAATCTACTCCTGAGATATGTAAATATAATCTTTCTTAAATACAGACCACAGACTGATGCTGAAGATAAAGAAGCTTCATATAAAGCCTCCTATCTTTAGACTTCTAAATCTATGATGCTGGCTTTCAAATTTTTTTTGCACTGATATGAAACATAAAATTGGTTCACTCTTGTCCAATACACTGGATAAAGTGTGTTTGCATTGAATGTGTCCATATATATTAATTTCTAGGACGATCCTTGTATGATAAGACGAGTCTACAATGTGTTTAAGGCAACAGCCCTGGAACTAGAGTTCTCATTTGAATGGATCAACTGCTCATCTCAACATATTATAGAAAAATGTCAGTCATAAGGAAGATCAGAGAAAATTTTATTCAATGTGTCAATTGTTTATTAGTCCCAATTTTCTTTTGGGGGAGTTGACAGGGAGTAGGTTCTGAGGTTTCCATAGTTCACAGAGCGGTTCTTCTTGATCAGACTGATGCTCTGACCACTGTGTCAGTTCTGCTTCTGAAAGCTGTGGTGGATAAATTGTAATCACTTCCACTCCTTGCAGGGAGCAACCACACTTCTGTAAGATCAGTCGTTTTCAAGAATGCAGCCCTACCATAGAGGGCACCTGCCCCATTTCAGGTGTATTCTCATCATAGTCTTCTCTGTCCTCAGAAGCTCACTGTGGCTTGGTGATTATTTTGTTTAACGAAAAAATGTCAGAGGATCTATGTTTTTTTCTTACCTTAAGATTTACTTATTTCATTTGCATGTTTACATGTTTTACCTGTATGTGTGCCCACCATTTGAATACAATATCACAGAAGGCAACGGGTTCCCTACAACTATAATTACAGATAGTTATGAGACACCATGTCATTGCTGGAAATGAAATCTAGCCTAGATCATTTGCAAGAGTAAAATGTGCTCTGAACCATTGTGCCATCTCTCCAGCGTGAATCTTAGAACTTTTTTTTCTTTCCAGAAAGCAGAGTAACAATAACGAGTGTGGTATTAGAGAAATGACTACAAACACAGTGGGGGTAGAATGGAATAATTTAGAATAAAACATCCCTCCCATAATATTTTATAGAAGAAATGAATAGAATAAAAAGCAATAGATTTTGATATTTTATATTTGTCACTTTACTCCAAACTAAAATAAAAATACATTTACAGTTATATAAGATTGAAAGATGGCATTTTATCAAATTTAACATTCTTAATTTTACAGATGAACAATCCTAAGCCTGAAAATTATACTTTTGTGGGAGAATACACTATGAAAATTAAAACTCTAATGGATTGTTGGGCTAAGGCAATTAGCAAGAATCCAATACAGAAAGTTTCTATTAACAAGCATTACTAACTAGATTTTCTGCTATTACTTGAATTCCCACAGTTGATGTCCATAAACACTCAAATTCCTTTCCACTGTGATGTTCCTTCTCAAGGAGTTTATTTTTCTTTATTAAAAGTATTATCTAATCTGGACTTCAGGGATTAGACAGATGGCTCAATAGTAAAAGTGCTTATCTTTCACACAGAGGAACTTGTTCATGTTCCCAGGACCAACATGGCCTCTCCCAACCATAACATCAAAGACTACAATTTAAGGGGATCCAAAATGTTCTTCTTGCCTCCCTAGCCTTATGAACAGATGTGATACAATCCTATAGAACACACCACACACACACACACACACAGTTAATATATAAATAAAGCAACTACTTAAATCTTTATGCTGGAAGTAATCTACGCCTATTTATAACTCAGGAGGCAGAAAGTTCAAAGCTAGTCTGAGTTACAGACAGAGATAGCCTCCAAAACCTCAATGATGAAGTCATAGCAGAGTAGGTGCCTGGCATGTTCAAGGCACAAAATTAAAGCACACACACACACACACACACACACACACACACACACCGTATCTCACACACACACACACACACACACACACAGAGAGAGAGAGAGAGAGAGAGAGAGAGAGAGAGAAACCCCATTCCCTGGGTGATGTACATATACAAAATATATGCAATTAAACTTTCTTCTGTTTTTCTTTTGTTAGTCTGTATTCTGTCATAAGAATTTCTCCTAATAAAGAATAGGGTTGGTGGGGATATTGAAGGAAAACTTTATTTATACCTGCATATGATTATGGTCATTAGACTGTTATGCCCAGATCCACGAAGTTCCCCCAAAACCAACAAGGAGACCGAGTCCCATATGTAAAAGCAAAGAGCCTTCATTTTATACAATTTTGTTAATTTGGTCTTTCCATATGTCCAACATATTTGAATAATCAGAGAACCCCAAGCTCAGTTAGAGTTGGGTTTTTATAGTAGTAAAGTTGGGGGTGAGGGATTTCTAAGCTTTAGGAACCCTGATTGACATTTGTCTAGGGGTGTCCTGGTGAGTGTGTGATGGCATGCGATCCTATCTACAATGGTTGGAATCTTGGAATCTTAGGAGTTTTCTTTGGGTGGTCTCTTGGGTGGTGCTCAGGTAATCTCACTTTGCAGTCCTTCCTGCAACCAGGTATTGCCTTAGGATAAACTACTGAGACTCAGGCCTCTTTTAAGCTTATCATGGCTGAGTCCTACACTGGCAGGCTGATAATGGCTGGAAGTTAAGAACTTCCTTTGGGTAGTCTGTTCTTATTAAGCTTATTATGGTTGGCTGAGTCCTACAAGACCTAGGAAAAAAGTTCCCATCTCCTAGCTATAAGACAGCATTACCCATGGAAGGAAGGCACACAAAGAGATTTAAAATTTACCTTTAAATCTACCAAATTGGCTTGCAATGGTGATCATTGAGTCTCTGGCTTTGGCTCTTCGTCTCTTCTTCTAAACTTTGTCTAAAGTTTTCTAGGATGCATGACCCCCATAATTTTTGACCAGAATGGAAGTAAGTGAATGTCACTGTGCAAAAAAAAAATCTCAAATTGAAAACAGGTATTGAACTAGATATAAAATAAAGTGTTAATGACATAGCGATGTTCTTCTTTGTGAATGATAGCAAGGACTAAGAGTCCATTATTATTTTTAAGAAAATTAAAATTTTCAGATATTTTTTATGCTGTATATATGTAGAATGTCATTGTTCTTCATTCCAGTTTTTCAAAGTTTATAAGAATGTCTTTAAATATGAGTATAATTTAAATCAATTATATTTATTATTGTTTTCATTGCCACTCATGAAGTATTTTTAACTTTGTCCTTGATAGTATTGTCTTGATACATTTATATATACTCATGCACAAAATTTCATCTTTTAAAAATGTATTTGGCATAATTATCAAAAAATTCCATTATTTTGGACTGTTTAACTTGAAATTCAAAAATGAACAATTTTGATAATATTTCAAGTGAAAGAACTTATGAGTATATTTGTCATACTAATTGATGAGTAATTTTTCAATAAGAAATTCTTTGTTAACTGGATAGATGGCTTATGCTTATAATACTCAGGGTTCAATAACAGAAATTTTTACATGATTTCAAATCCAGTCTGGTCTGTGTCATAAGTTTCAAACAAGCCTAGATATAAAGTTTTGCCTCAACAAGACCAGCAACAATTACTAACAGTAGGGGCGATGAAGTCTAGTTAACTGTGTAGATAAACCTCAACTTTATTTAACGCCTTCCTAAAATAATCTGAAGCAAACTCTGAGTACAGAATCATTATTTGAAAAAAAAATATTAGCATGGACCAAAAATAGTGAATACAGGAAAAAACCCAAGTCACTTTTTACTAGGTGGCATACAACTTCTTCACTTACTTGTTAAAAAGCCACAGGGCATCTCCTGCTGGGTGGCAGAGAAAAAGTGCCAGTCTATTCCATGGAAAAGGGAGATTGTTATTTCTGCTTTTTACAGGTCCACATACCCCCAGGAGTAATGGCTCCTTTCCTTGACAGGGTTTCTTTCTTGTGCAAATTTCTACCTGTTAGTTTCTCTAGAAGTTCTATTCATGCATAAAAGTGCTGTGTATTTTTTGTTGTTATTTTCCAAGCAACCAATTACAGAGAATTCAGTTACATGACCTATAATTTTCTATACTGAGGTCCATGTCTTCTTGGAATCGTGATGACTAATGCTTTAACTAGGCATGGTCAAGTTGTAAACGATCTAGAATCTGAAATAGCTGAACAGTTATTCTGGAATGTTTACATATTTTTTGTTTTTAGTTTTACTATATGTACCTAGGGTTGTACATACAGTATACATTTTTCATTTAAATTTATATTTTAATATGTACTTTATAGTACATTTTAGTTGTAGTATATATACTTTGAAATCTACATATAGTACTTGCATGTTTGATTACAAACTATTGATAATATTGTAAAAATAAACCTAGACAGCAGAAGTGTTCTAATCTTAAGATTCTAATGGACTCATTTTTAATATAAAATTATCTAGTCAAACCTCAAGAATGTATATACATATACCTACACACACACAAACACATTGCGTTTGAACCTAGTCAGTTCTTTCACTTACATTCTTTTCCATTTATAGAAGAACATGTGCAATAGGCAAAATCTGAAATTTCTCCCAGATTATCCTCCTAACTAGGCTTTTAGTTTCTCAGGATGCTTTGTAAGATGCGATGGTGCGGAAACCAGCTTAATAGCAGGCAAAAACTCTTATTGCTTCTCTGGTTTCTATTGTGAAGCATTAGTCATAGTTCCTAAAAGCATATTTTCTGCGAAGACCTCTTATATAGTACATCTGCTTTGAATTTTCCTCTTCAGTGGAAAATGCTGTGCTGCTCTTGGCCTTCTGCCCTGCAGTCTTCTTTTAGGTTTAGCTGGGACATCAGCTGTTTTCATTCCTCAGAGGTGAATAGGTCTTGAGAGAACTGATTGGTTGGTGAAACAGTAACATACCTGTGATGAAGGTGTTCTTGGAAGCCATGAAGTAAGCAGCTTGATCGACTGCACTTCCTCTATCAGGAACACATACGGTGTCACAGACATAAACTGAAGTAGCCATGAACTGAAAGACCTGACACAGTAGGTCAAGTGTACCCTTCCTCCTTCTAGTTCCTATTGAAGGTGTTTATTACAATAACAAAAAAGCAACTGAAAGAAAACATTGTTTGCTGTATAACTGCCTCAGGATAACTGTTACTGACTATGAACATTTAAGACCAAAGTTTATGTAAATTTTTATTCTAAAATGATTAAATAAAATAACTTACGACACAATTTATATTTTAAAATAATAGTGTTTGTTTAATCAATTTTTATGTCATTTTATTTACATATGCAACTCTCAATTTTCTCCGAGTTATTACTAAGAAAATATAATAAGCACATTCTTTGTTTTAAAATCACAACATATATGACTATTTTAGAATTTTGAAGTGCATGCATATCTTCAGCAAGAAATTCAGATTATGTTGTGAAAAACATAGCCTAAAATGAAAATTAGAATTTCATGCCTGTGTGTAGTAAAGATTATTGAATAATCTACTGCATATGCCTGTTATAGAAGGAGTCCAATATACTTTAGTTTGTCAAGCCTGGTGTGAGCACCTCATTCCTTTGCTCCTATCACATAGGAGGTACCAACAGAAAGATATTGAATTCAATGCCGGCCTTGGGTAATATTTTCCCAAACAAACCCAAAGCAACACAAAACAACACTTCTTTCAACTAGACTTTCATTGTAAAGCCTTATAAAACATTAGTTTTATTCAGTTTTAAAATGTAAATATTTACCAATGATTGTGTACTGTGTATAGAATTTTATATGCTTGAACTAATGAATGCATTACTGTTTATAGGTCATAAAACCAAGTCATAGTTAAAATTCACTGTTTGAACATGTAGCCTTTGGAATAAAAATAGTTTATTTTTCTACTAAATGCTTACTTTAGTTCAGTGGTTATTCTAACCCTCAAATTAGTTAAAGAAATCACCAAGCTAAGTGTTGAAAATGAATTCAATTAAGGCTTACTAAGTTTTGTTTTCAAGCAGCATACTGTGATTTTCAGTCATGGATCCTAACCACACATTAGGTCAGACAAGGTCATACTCATTTTATCTCAATTCTTTGTGGCATGCACTGATCTATTCTGGTTATTGTATTTAACACGTACATGTAAATGCATAAATGTACTGTTAGTCTCCACCTTAAAGGACTCTTATTCTTGCTTATTCAATGTATTTATAGCTTCAACTATTTTTAACCTTTGTTTTTGTTTGATTTTTTTTTCCAGATAGGGATTTTCTGTTTAGCCTTGGCTGTCCTGGAACTCACTCTGTAGAGCAGGCTGGTCTTGAACTCAGAGATATACACATGTCTCTGCTTTAAAGTGCAAGATTAAGGCCATGTACCACCAACACCTGGGTAATGTATTTTTTAAATTTTTAAGTATTTCATACATGAGTATTGTATTCTCATCATTTCTAATTTTTATATCTCTAATGTATCTTTTACTGAAACTGCCATTTTACCTCAGTGTACATTTAAAAACCCTTAAAGTCTCATAATATTGGATAATTTGGTATCTCAAAAGTAGAAAGTTTTGTGGGATTATTTTGTAGAGTGGTGGCCATAAATACATCTTCTAAAATTTACATTAACCTCAGTGCAGAATTACAATTAATAATTTTGCTTATATCTGTTACTTTGATATAGCATTAATACTTAGCAAATGTATTACTTATTTTTTGCCTTATGAGAATTTTTTTTGGAAATATTCATGTGGGTTAATGTACACATGTAATTTTAAGTATAAAAACTAAAACAGGTCTAAAAATTTATAACCCAAATTTCTTAAATTTAGCTTTGGACTAATTTCATTATTGATTTGTTGATGAGTTGTATTTAAAACGAATCATTTTCTAAAATCAGATTTAATAAACATCTATTAATAGGACTACAAATGCATAAAATAAATTAACCAAAACTTTAACTTCAAATTCTGGGAAATCTGACTAAGTTTATGGGAATAAACACTAAAGTGTAAAGATACAGAGAATAGTAATTCATTATATAAACTGTCATAGGATCAAATACAGAAACCTCATAGTAGACCAGGAATTACACAGAAAGTGAAAAAAGAGAAGAGGGATAGCTCACCAGGTAAAGGTGATTGCTGGTAAACTTGAGTGTAGTAAGGAGGCCGTTTGTTCATTTTCTGCCCAGACTCCTAAAATAATCACAAACAAACTATGTTATTTAAATCCCTGATTAGCCCATTAACTCTAGCTTCTTATTTTTTAACTCCTGCATCTTAATTTAGCCCATCTCCATTAATTTGTGCCTCATCACAAGGTCGTGGCTACCAGCAAAGTTTTAGCACATCTGTCTCCAATGGTAGCTCCATGGTTTCTTTCTTGACTCTGCCTTCTTCCTCACAGCATTCAGTTTAGTTTTCCCTGCCTAGCTAAATTCTGCCCTGCTCTAGGTCCAAAGTAATTTCTTTATTCATTAATGTTAATCACAGCATACAGAGGGGAATCCCACAACACCTCTCCTTTTCTGTTTAAATAAAAAAGACAACTCTAACTTTAACATAGTAAAAGTACATATGGCAAAACAGGCATCAAACAGGAATTACAGTTACAATATTAATATCTACTTTATCTTTTATCATAACTAAGTAACTACAACTATAACTATGATTTCTTCAATTCCATCAAAGACTTCAGAAGGATATAATATTACCTAAGTAAACAATAAGTTCATTGTAATCAACTTACAACACTTTAGACTTGACAGAGACATCTTAATGCCTGGACAGTCTCCCAAAATTCTTCTGTACTGTTGGGGCACCCATCTTTAGCCTTGTACAGGCCCATAGTATCCAGAAGACTTTTCCACAAAGCAAGAAATTTCAAAGGCAGTTACACATATATTGGCAGTTTTTCAGTCACTTTCTTCTGTGTCCTATAGAGTGTCTGGCAGACTCTTTCATGAAACATGAATCCTGAAGGATGATCTCACCTTTAGGCAAGATTAGTAGTCATTTCTCTGCAGATCTTGCATGTCCAGTTTAAACATCATAACATCAAGCTGTCCAGGCAAGAGCAGTTGCATTAGTTGCCTTGGCTAACAAATTTTATGAGGAGCCTCTTTGATGCCTATGATCCTCTTGAAGTAGATCGATGCTGCCAGAAGCAGATGTGTCTTATTGTCATGAAAAGTCCTAACTTTTTAAAACATCTTTAATGCCATATTATGTAGGTCTCTGAAAAATTTGAAGAATATCTATCTAATTGAAATATATTTTTATATATTTAGAAAACCTAACTAACATGACTGCAAACTCCACTACTATAGATAATTATCTATTAACCAATATTGCTCAATTATATATTATATTTTTAAATGAACTTTACAAACAATACTTTAATCAATATATATCAAAATTTATCTTAAATTTGTATCAAGAAACCAAGATCCATACCAATGCAAATATCTATAGTATATCCCTTTTTAAATGTAAAGAAACACTTACAAACAATATTTGGAAATATGGCAATAGTTCTCTCCAAATTGCTTCCTGCTGTTTATTGGGTGAAGAAATTTTTGAGGGGTGTTCTTGTTGAACTTTCAGAGGGTTTAGGTCCATTAAACCACATCAATTTGGAAAAAGTCCACAGGTTCTCATCCTCTATGGAAACAAAAAAAAAGAACCTCTTTTCCAAAGCAACATATCCTTAGACCCAAATTTTGGAATCAAGATACCTTTAAAATATATAGGTTGGTTTAGCTTAGCAGCCTCTCATTGAAATGTTTCTCTGTACTTAACTCCTTCACAGTCAAAAAGTTCAAAGAAAGCACAATAGTATATATAATCTAGACTCCCTGTGTATATTACATCTTCAAGTGGCTTATTTTTCTTAATTTATGTTTTATTATCTTTACTCCATTAATCTATGGCTGACTGTACTCTTTTATATTACATTTTCTGTCTCTTTAATGTTTTTTTAAATTTTGCTAGCCTACATATATTTTTTAAACATACTGTGTTTCATTTAGAGGTCTATATCTGTCTGAATCTGTCTTTATTATGTATCTGTAATTATTTTCTGTCCAGGAGTGCTTCTTAAAATGCTAAGCACTTAAGAACCTAGGTGGCAGCATTGCTAGGAAATACCTCACTGCCTGCTTGCCCTGCCCAGTCCAGCATGGCAGAGCTATTCACTGCCTCTGAAATCCATGTACATTACACAATTTTTAGGAACATAGCTAGTCTGTGTTGCCATTAAGTGAATTGTAGCATTCTGTTCACAAACCTCATTTAAATGCCTGACCTACTGAAAAGCCAGAGGTTGTGCTGGTGGCATGGCCCAGAAAACTGGCATTTCAAAACTGTGCAGCTTTTTTTTCTGCTACAGCTGAATCAGGAAAACCTCTTTTAAGGGAGCTGCTGCACATTGTCAACTAGAAAAATAAATGTGGCTAAACTTTGTTTTTCAGTATCTAGAATTTCTTTTTAAGGCCTCTCATGTTTTATGTGGATTTAGCTAGCACACTTTGGATGCCAGTTTGTAGTAAGGAGGCCGCTTGTTCATTTCCCAACCACAGTCGCCCAGACTCAAGAAATAATCACACAGAAACTATATTATTTAAATCACTGCTTGGACTATTAGCTTTAGCTTCTTATTTGCTAACTCCCACATCCTAATTTAATCTGCCACCATTAATCTATGCCTCACCATGAAGTCGTGGCCTACCAGCAAAGTTTCAGCATGTCTGTCTCTAGTGGCGGATCCATGGCTTCTCTTTGACTATGCCTTTTTCCTTTCAGCATTCAGTTTAATTTTCCCTACCTAACTAAGTTTTGCACTGCTATATGTCCAAAGCAATTTCTTTATTCATTAATGATGATCACAGCATACAGTGGGAAATCCCACACAACCTGGGATTTGTGTTGAATTGAATTGAATTCTGAGTTGAATTCCTAAATCTCACATGGAATGGGAGAAGTGAAGTGCGTTCTGCAATTTGACCTTCATATACTACTTATATCTGATATATATATATATATATATATATATATATATATATATATATATAGAGAGAGAGAGAGAGAGAGAGAGAGAGAGATAAAGGAGACAATATGCAAATATAAATATATCTTTAAAATAAGGTAGAAGGAGAATCTGTGAACTTTAAAGTAAGGCCTTTGTTGTTTACTTTTGAGGGAATCTAAGGTCACAGTTCTGCTTCCTTAGAATTTCTTGTGCAAAGTTGGTTGATCATGTTTTCCCGCCTTGTCAGCACAGGTGCTGGCTTCACTAGCATCCATATTCTCTACAATCTGGGTGAAAACAGATTACTACTACTACTACTACTACTACTACTACTACTACAACTACTACTACTATAACTACTACTACTACTACTACAACTACTACTACTACAACTACTACTACTACTACTACAACTACTACTACTACTACTACTACTACAACTACTACTACTACTACTACTACTACTACTACAACTACTACTACCGCTACCGTTGTTACCACTACTACAACAACGATGATGATGACAATGATGATTATTATTGCTATTGTTACTAGATTTTATAGAGTAACACCAGGCAATGCTACTTGGTGTTAAGATCCTGGCTCATATCACATTGTATAATCAGCTTAGCATAGTGTACAATCAAAGGGTATTTTACTTAACTAACATATGACTTTAGTCTCTAAAGTGCTTCACTGCTCTAATTATTAGAAAAAAGTTAATGAATAATTTTTTGTCTAGACTAGAGGAAGGCCAGTATTTCGCTTCAGGAATTATGTGAACTCCAGTATTTCCTGCCTGCTTGCCTTGTTGATTATCTGCTTTTTACCTTCCAATTTTGCTTTTCAGCTCTGTCTGAGTCATACCTTTCTCTTGGATCTTGTGCTATATGCATCATTAATCCCTGACATCGTGATTAATGTGTTTACCATACATGAAATAATATAGCATGGAATCTGAAATCTTTTATAATAAATTCAACTTCTTAGAAGAATTTTTGGTATATTTTGTCATTTAAACATAAAAAGTAAGAAAGTAGGTATAATAAGCTACAGTTGCAGGTCATTACTTTGACAATGTTTTCTATAAAGTAGAATGTACTATTTCATTTCCATTATTTTTTATTGTAAGATCTTCAATATGCCAATTTGATAACGGAAGTTACAAAATAATCTCTCACAAGATTAGAATTATGAATAATAAAGGGTTATTCATTTAAGAGAAAACTTACAGATCACTGTCCTAGATAACAGTTCTCTGTGAGAACAGGAACATAGTCTAGCAGCTGGAAGCAGAATCCAGAATCAAGAGAGGGAACACATGCTTTACAACTGCTTTTACAGTATAAGAGACCACACCCAAGTGGGCTGGTATCTTAAAAGCATTAGCTCAAGGAGTAGAATGTACTCCCATAGCACCTCCACCTTTTTTTAAATAAGAGAGTTCCAAATCCAGTACAAAACTACATACACTAGGAACAGATATCAAGTATAATTAGAATTGCATTAATATTGTATAAACAATATTAAACAAGGGATGTATGCTAAATATTTCAATAAACATGTTATCCTAAGGAGTCTAAGTCTTGTTAGGAAATGGCTTGGCTAGATCATAAGAGTCTAGTAACTACAACTATCTAATCTTCAACTCCATTGAAGGCCTGAGAAGGGAGATAATATTACTGGAGCAGGCAGGAAGTACAATCAAACAGCTTCCAAAGTGAGCAATATATGACAGAGACAATTAGCTACCTGAGTCATCACCCAAAGTCTCATTTGTAACATTGAAGTCATGACCTTTGGCTAATGCCTAGCATAACTGACAGACCATTTTAGAGGCAGGAAATTTTTCAGACCCATCTTACCCTGTACTGGCTAGATTTGGCAGTCTTTATTTTTTTGTGTTCTGTTTATCTATTTTTGGATACCATGTGCTTTGTCAGTAGTTGAGGTATGGGCAGTTTCTTGTCTAAAGGCCAACGGTGCCAAGAAGAAAACAAATTCTGAGTGGAATACCTTTGGTGTTCAACTTTCTCTCGGGAATAGATTGGTGCTGTCAGGAGCAATCATGTCTCATGTCAACAGAACCCTAAGTTATCTAAATGCCATGCTCAACAGATTTTTGAAGTTGTTGAAAATTACCCATCTAGACAGAATATAATCTCTATGTATCTAAAGAACCTAACTGATCTGACAATATGTACAACAAACATGAACAACTATTGACCTATAATATTTAATACCTGTATAATTTAAGGACTAAAACGTCATATCAGAATATTAAATAATCTGTAAACAAATGTGGAACAAATGAGGACAATAACTTCAAAATGTACACAATGTATAAGGATCTTGATGACAGAAGTCACAAAATAATCTTACACAAGTTTAGAATTATGAACAATAAAGGATTATTCATTTAAGAGAAAACTTACAGATCACTGCCCTAGATAACAACCCTCTGTGCGAACAGGACAGAGTCTAGTAGCCAGAAGCAGGACCCAGAAGCAAGAGAGGGAGCAGATGCTTTACAGCTGCTTTTAGAGTATCAGAGACCATTGCCCAAGTGGGCTGGTGTCTTAAAGCCTACTGGCTGAAGGAGCAGAATGTGCTCCCACAAATTAATTTTAGGTTTGTATTGGTCTTTCTTCAGAAAGCTATGAGAGGTATTTTAAATAAGTTGTAGTTATAATTATTTTTATATTTCACTTATTTTTATATTATCTAAAGAAAATAAGAGCACTGACAAAAATGTAAAGAAACACTGAGAATATGATGGGAAGATATGAATTTTCATATATTAGCTAATTCAAAGTAGAAATTAAATTGGAAGGAAAATAGAAATAAAGAGATTTTCTGAGGCTTCTTTTTTTAATTATTACAATTAATTATTACAATTAATAATTATATATAGGAAGTGAGTCATGTGACACATTGACAATTTTTAAACCCATTTCCATTAAGGAAATTATACTTAGCATATTTTTGTTATATTAAATAACTGCATATATTAAAATATGTAATACCAGGCACAAAACTATATCTTGTTTACCAAACTACAAAGCAATAGGAATTCCACATTAAAATTATATAAAACAATATCCATTTCTTTCCAATTTCAGATAGAGGGTAAATTTATAACAAGCAAAAGAGTTCTCAAAATTCCCAGGAAATATTTTAGTTTCCTCTGTTTCCCTCCTTCTCTTCTCAGCTCTATGAAATGAAATCTAGACTCTCTCACCAAATCAGCATAGTTTACCTCATTGTCTAAAACACTGCTGCAACACCTTTTATTTTGTTTCATCACCCTGTTTTCCCTTACTGAGTTGGCTCACTGTACAAAATCAACGGTTGAGTAATCCATGTTCCTGAATCTGAGTGTCTTTTCCTTTAGTTGTATTTTGGCAATGCTTCATTTTAAATTTTACAATTTTACATATTTTTTAAATAATTTAACATGTATGTTATTTATGTGATCACTCCTTTTGCTTCCCACCTTCCTACTACTTTGTTCACCTCACTCCTTCCTACAACTTCCTCACAGATCAGTGAATCAGTGACACTTCTCAAGTTTATTAAAACTAGATTTGCCTATTTTGGATACAATAAGGGGTAGCATTCTTCCATTTTTGACTTACTACTTATATTTATTTCCACATTATGTTCTTCACTATTTTAGAGATGGTAAAAGAGCATTAACTATATGTTTTTAATAGCCATATTTTTAAATGTCATGAAGTACAGCAGTATCCAGTTCACAGGATTTTACTAAAGTCCCACTTTGTCCAGTATCATTTCCTATCATTGTCTATTCTCTTCAGAAAACTATATTGTTAATTAGCCTGATAAATGTGGAGTCTGTTAAAAATTTACTTCAATGTTATTGGTGAAATGTGTGTGTTTTAAGAACTGAAAATAATAAGAACATTTTTGGATATCACTGAAATCCAGCTAGTTACTGTTGTGGAATATTAGGTTAACTATTTAAATATCTATTGTATTTGTTTACCTTGTCTGCCTCAGGCACCATATTGGTCTAATAAAAAGGTAATGGCCAATAGCTAGGAAGGAGTTATATATGGGAGTCTTGGGCACATAGAGTAAGTAGAAGAAGGAATCTAGGCTCAGAGTGAAAGGAAGGCAAAAACACCCCATGGCAAAATATAGATTAATAGAAAATCTTAAATTAAGTTATAAGGGGTAGTTTAACAAGGACAAGGTAAAGTTTCCATATTATAATATTTGGTAGCTAGTTGGGAGGGCAAAGGAAGAACTCAGCTACAAGTTACTTTCCCAAATGTCTCCAATATTTAATGTAGGTATCAGTGTGATATCCACCATTTCCTGTTAGTTTTGTGATATTATAGTTCACCGTTTCTCAACTGTTGATTGACATTAATGATCCTTATAAAACTTTGCAACTCAGTGTGTGGTAATTCTAAGCTTATTTCTTTCATTTTAGGAAGAACTAGTTGTGTAAGTGCTGGATTGCAGTATGTTGAGTTGTTAGGAAGAACTAGTTGTATAAGTGCTGGATTGCAGTATGTTGAGTTGTCCATTAGATTCTTTGCTTATGTCTGTCATTTTCTGGGGGCACAAGAAACTGTGAATGATCCTCTAGAAACTTCAGAAGTCTAGGAGAGCAGAGAGAATAGTATCTCTTTAATCTACAGCAAACATAAATCTCTGGTCAAAAAAAGCTTCTTATCCAAAATCAGTAGTAGTAGAAAAATATCTTGCATCTACACTGTGGTTGAGAGGTATTGAGTTATTCCTGAAAAACATTGCAATGCTTACAATGCCCAGGAAAACTGTCTTCTTTTGAGTTACAGTTTACAATGACAATTTTGCTTCCATGGCAATTGTGGTCCCCAAACATTTATCAAACATTTAATTAGGAAGTTTGTGAGACTACAATAAGAATTTCATTCACATTGATTTGAATAATGTATATGATGCATAAGAGGAGACTCTCAGGTGTGCTTGATTTAGAGCTAGCTATTGGCTGTTCTGGGGATGTCTTAGCTTCTCCTGATAAAGCATTAGCTTGTCTGTTATTTTCAGTATTTTCTTTTTTCTTGGCTAAGTGAACACATCAGGATGATTACTTAGCTATGCACTATAAAACATTAAACTCAGGAGCCAAAAGAGCTGGAAACAACACTCATTTCATGCTAGGAAAATGACTGCTTGTGGAGAAAGGATGGGAGTCTTATGAATTTATGTGAGAATTGTATAAGAAGAAATATAAATGGATATTTGACACTAGCTACCATTGTGTCTTATAGACTCCCCTTGCCCATTTTTATTAAGGCCTTGTGTAAAGATAGGATTTCAAAAGAATATCATTCAAAGAGTTCAGTAATTATTTTCCTTCCTTAGAGTTCATGGTGCATCACTGAAAAAAAACCAAAACAAAACACAGGTTCATATCAACTGAACAAGTTTTAAGGCTTAAAGTCTCCATCACTTATCAAAATCCTTCACGTTTCACAGCTGATGCAGGGATATCTGTCTCTATGACAGACTCACTAAAATGCTCTACCACAATATAATTTCATCTCTTCTTGAAAGATTATTCTCAAAATTTTGAGTTTAAAAATGAATTTAAATATTAATCTACTTCTTAAGTTAAATAATTACACATAAAGTTCTTAATATATGTAAGTTATCTATTTCCAACTTGTTTGAAAGACTTCTTTTGGAAAATTCCTATGGTGAGCAGGTAAAGGCACTTGCTGCAAACCTGAGGACCTGAGTTTGATCCCTGAGACCCACATGGTAGAAAGAGTGAAACAATTCCCCTAAGTGATCTACTGACCTTCACTGTCCCTATGCACATATACAAATGCACACATAATAAAATGCAAGACCAAAGATAATATAACTGAATGTTAGTATTCAATAAATCTATTTCTTCTTACTATTTTGTGTGTGTGTGTGTGTGTGTGTGTGTGTGTGTGTGTGTGTTTCTGTGTATGATATGTATGGGCAAGTGTAGAAAGGAGGCTGCTAGTTTGTTCCTGGCCCTCCCCTGCTTGTTCGTTTCCCAGCTGCCCAGACTCCCAAAATAACCACACAGAAACTGTTTTAATTAAATCACTACTTGGCCAATTACTTAATCATATTGCTAGTTAGCTCTTACATCTATCCATTATTTTATATCTTACCAAGAGGTTCATGACCTACCAGCAAGGTTCTGGTGTATCTGTCTCTTGCAGTGGCTCCATGGCATCTCCCTGACTCTGACTTCTTTCTCCCAGCATTCAGTTTAGTTTTCCCTACCTAGCTCTACTCTACCCTATTATGCCAAACCAATTTCTCTATTAACTAATTTTATTCACAGTATACAGAGGGAACTCCCACATCGGGCAAGTGCAAGCATGTGTATGCCTTGGTATATGTGTAGATATCAGAGACAGCTTTTAGGGATCAATGCTTTTCTTTCCATCTTGTTGAGACACATTTTATCTTGATGTTTCTGCCCCATGCACTCCTCTACTTCAGGTTAGCTAGTCCATGACTTCTGGGCTATCTTGCTGCCTCTGTTGCCAATTCACTGAAAGAGGGCTGAGATTGTATATGGGACATGGCTACTTTTGGGTTGAGACCTACACTCTTTGCAATGAAAAGTGAGAAGTAAAGTTAGATGAACAAAAGGGTTCATGACATGACTCACGATGTCACACTACATCTTTCATAGTGAGTTTTTTTTTAAATCACTTCCTTCCATGTTTTGTCTTTTATTCTTTAATTTCTTTTTCCTTTTTTTCCCTTAAATTTCAATTTATTAGGGGGCTGTACAGGGGTGGAGGGTGGATGTGAAGGGATGGGGATTGGGCTAGATAAACTTAAAAATAAATAAATAAAGGTGTTCCTTTTTCAAAAATACTTTTTCTGGTATTTTTGATGTCACTTTATCATTTAATCTCATCTCCACTAGCTCTAAAATATAGTGTGAATTATATAGAGTGAGTCATTTACCTTGTAAAAGCTCATCTTTTATTTTGACCCTGTGCCATTGGGTGAAACTAATAGTTTAAACATATATGACACATTAACTCTTTAAAGTAGAGAAGAAACTTGCCAACATTCCATTTCGCAGTGCAAGAAAGTGTCCCGCGCTACCGTCTCGCCAGCAAGAACCATGTGGTACACATAGGATTTTTTTGTAGTAAAGCTTTAATGCCCCTTGGGAGAGCGGGCATCAGCCAACATGGCGGAGACCCAGATAAGATGGAACCCATCCCTTATAAAGGAAACAGACCCTGCTTCGGACGTGTTACTCTTGGATTGGTCCATTGTCCATAATCCCAGGTGAATGCCTCGGGAGTAGGCGGGGACTCAGTGGGAAATTACCGAGCACATGTGCGTTCACCTGGCAGTGAAGCCGGATGTCAGCGCCATCTTGATAATGGAGAATGTGGCTGCGGCCTTCTACATCTCCCCCTAATTTTACTTCTTTGCAGAAAGGCAACTCTCTAGGAAGGTAAAGATAGAGGTCGCACTTCCCAAAATGAAAACATTAAAATGGGCTTACACGGAATCTGTCCCTAGGCTCATGACACCTGGAACCTATCCGGCCTGTCCTTTGCCAATTTTTTGGGAAAGGGAATATACGGCAGGAAACCCTTAAGCAAAGCGACTTATCTCTCAGAGAGGGCCATTTTCTGTGCGATGTTCTTTAGCTCAACAACCTTTAGGGCTAGCTAAGCCAAGCATTCCACCCTGTGCAATGGACCACAGTCCTAGGGGTGCAGGAGCTGGTTGGCTTAAACCTTACTGCTTTAACATAGATAGCCACATATCAGTAGAGGCCCCTGTTCCAGGGCAGCCAGCGCTTGTGCAATAACCACTTTGTCCCTACGATTTTGGGATTTGAGTCAGCAGACCATCCAGAGGAGAAACACTAATCCATAGCATAGGACTGTTCCAAAACGTTAGTCTCTGGCTGCTTCCTGCTGTTATTGGGCCGTTGCATTCTTAGGGGTATACACTACAACATTTCAGGAGGTCTCGGTGATTCAAACCACATAAATCCCAAGTACACCCTTAGGCTCTCCTTTTCTGTGGAGACGAAAACAGAACCTCTTTCCCAAAACATCATATCCTTAGCAGTTTCTAAGTTTAAATATCTTTCTCCTATCCAGTACACAAAAGACAACACATATAACATAACATAAAGCTTTTGACCTTGTAAATCAGCCTTCTCCCCCATTTTTACTTTTTTAAAATCACTGGGAGGTCCTTTTTAACTTATTTTCTTTTCTGTCTCCCCCATTCTTTACCGGAGGGTCATTTTTTAACTTATCTGGGTGTGTGCACAACCTCCCACTGCTGCTCAGTTTTTGATATGCTCTCTGTACTTTAGAACGTACCTCTCTGAGCACGCATTTTTGCAGTTTTGAATCCTCCTTGTGTCCAAGGGGTCTCCGGCGGTGTAAAGTTCTTTTTTTTCTTTTTTTTCCCGGGTTTCGGCACCAGATGTCCCGCGCTACCGTCTCGCCAGCAAGAACCACGCGGTACACATAGGATTCTTCTGCAGTAAAGCTTTAATGCCCCTTGGGAGAGCGGGCATCAGCCAACATGGCGGAGACCCAGATAAGATGGAACCCATCCCTTATAAAGGAAACAGACCCTGCTTCGGACGTGTTACTCTTGGATTGGTCCATTGTCCATAATCCCAGGTGAATGCCTCGGAAGTAGGCGGGGACTCAGTGGGAAATTACCGAGCACATGTGCGTTCACCTGGCAGTGAAGCCGGATGTCAGCGCCATCTTGATAATGGAGAATGTGGCTGCGGCCTTCTACAAGAAAGCATGTCTCAGTAGAAATCAAAAAGCTTCCATAGCCATTATTAGCATTTTTTAGGTAATAAAGACACAGAGTTAGTAAATTATTATTGGAGCAAATAATGAGAACTGGTGTGGGAGAATTATCTGTATTCTGTCAATCATGTATTTTAATAAAATGCTGATTGGCCAGGCAGGAAGTATAGGTGGGTCAACCAGACAGGAAGTAGAAGTGGGGCAATGAGAACAAGAATATTCTGGGAAACAGGAAGCTCCCTCCACCATTCCTGCCCAGATCACTGAAGAGGCAACATGTGAGCTGCCACGCTGAGAAAGGTACTGAGCCGTGTGACTAACATAGATAATAATAATGGATTAATATAAGTTATTAGAGTTAATAAGAAGCCTGACCTAATGGGCCAATCAGTTTATAATCTTATGGAGTCCTATGTGTGATTTTCCTTGGGAGTTGCTGGTTGTGGGGTACTGGGCAGGACAGAAACCCCAACAAGCCGGCCCTCATGTTACAGAGAACAATCACAAACACAGTCACAGTACTTTAAGTGAAATAATGACTGAGCCTTCACAGTCTTCACAGTTATATAAAATGTCCATTGTGTTGCTACAGGATTTAAAATGTGTGATAATAGTTTTGGAATTCTTTTTGTTTGTTTTATCTGATTTTTTTTAAAAGATAGGGTTTCTCTGTTCAACAGCCTTGGCTCTTCTGGAAATGCTATATAGAACAGGCTGGCCTCAAACTCAGAGATCTGTCGGGCTCTGCCTTCTGAGTGTTGGAATTAATGGCACGTGCCACCATCACATGACTTTAGAAATTCTTAATTTAAGATTTCAACTATTACAAATGTATTTAGCATATTCAAAATTTCAAATAGTCTTACAAATCATCATACTAATTGAATAGAATCATGATTTCTGAAGATAAAAATGAAAAAGGCTGTGATATTTTTACATGTGTCAATGAAAATTTTCAGTATTTCAGATATAACTTAATGATAAAGTAAAAGACCATATCTGAATTTATATTTTAAAGACAAAAGCATTACTCATAACTAATATTCTCTTTTTTAAAATTTAGAACCAACAATCTTCATTGAAAAGTTTTTATGTCCTAATAAGCCTCTCTACCAATACAATAATCCAAATAAGACTAAATCAAACCAAATTAGAAAAAGCTCAGGTTTAATGTATGCCAGGGCCCCTGAGAAAGGAAAACCATGGAGATGGGAAAGGAAGACTGAGAAGTCTACATGTTTGTGCTCTGGGAGGCAGTTTAAATAACCTGAGGAAGTACTCTTGACCCTATCTGGAGAGGGGGTCACCATTTGGTGGGCTTTCTCTGAGGCTGAGTCTGGACTAAGGCAACTTCCAGGGGAGGGGCGTGGGTTGCAAAGTTCCACCCTAACATTTCAGAATCTTTGAATATAAGGATGTTAGGGGCTAGGGTGAAGCCTTAACCCAAACATTCCAGGCTCTGGATATAAAGATTTCAGTGGCTGGAGCAAAGCTTCCAACCAAACATTCCAGACTCTTTGGGTACAGGTGACACTGGTTCAAATCTGGCTACTTTCTGCTGGCATAGGGTGACATGAAAGGGAGGAGAGTTGGGAGTTTGTGGGCTCATGCTCAGCAGGAGATGTGGCTAGAGAGGCCTCTGCTTAACTCAGGCAACTGTTCCTTGAGGGAGATGAGAAAGCAAGTGTCTAGGAGAAAAAATAGATTGTTATTTTTGGCCCTATGAATGGGGCTAGCCATGAGAAGGGTCATTAACTGCCAGAAAAAAGGCGACAGAGAAGTGTCCTGGTTGTACAGACGAGGTATGGGTGAATAAAACCAGATTTTAATGGTAGGTGTCCATTTGAGCCAGGAGAGGCAGTACCAATGGTGAATGAAGTTTCAGGAGCTGGTGCAGGTGTTGGTGTTTTCTAGAAGACACTCTGTAAGTTGGTCTTGGCCCAAACAGCAAGGGTAACCTCTAAAATATGCTTGAAAATGGGTGGGGTTAAAATAGGTTCTGAAAACTGTTAGTTTTTACCAGACCAGATTTTTGATACAGCAATTTTTCCCAGGAACCTGCAGGTATCTGTAAGACAACTGGAGCAGGAACATTTTAAAGGGAACTGGGAACTTAGAGTCTTTGAAGATATATCTGAAACCTGTTAATCATGGACTATGAAGCCTATAAAAGAGGCATACCTGTCTGTATTTTTGCAAGAAACTTAACAAATGAAGCAATGAGTTACTAGTACCCTAAGTCATTAAATGTCATTAGACAGATCTGAGATGGATAAATGGATAGAAATGAGATAGCATTTCTAAGTACACAGGCAACCCCAAGTCTCTTCATAGTCTTTGGCAAACACTAACCTTATAAGCAGTACTTGCCATTAGCCGCTGAGTCCAGGAGTCCCAAAGATTTCCTGTGTGTAGGGGGAAAGATTTAGTCTACCTGTCTTGACAGGATGAGACAATCCATGACCTGGTGTAATGTCCAGGAAGCTGTTGAGGTAAAAGGCTGCTTTTTGCTGTGTGGGTGGCTTTGCCATACCCAAAGGCAAGCCTCCAGATGGAAGGTCTTTTTTAGCCATACATCTTTTTGGTGGAGGTATAGGATGCAGCAGGAGTTGGCATGTCTCTGTGTTAGAAGCTTTTTTGTTAAATACCGTACTCTCAGATCTGTAAAGGTACTTGAGAATTAGGGTACCCTTATCTGCTAGGTATATTTAAATTAGACATATAAGTTAAATTTTGGCATATATTTTTCCTAATTGGTTGCAGTTACCAATGCTAGTAAATGTAAGAAGATTAAAAGGAATATTTTAAAAGTCGAAGAACATTGGAGGTGGAATGTCTGCTTGGTAGGTCTAGCACATGTGGGTACTCTTACTACAAATGATGCTGAGGTCAAAAGGCAGTTATGTATGTGTTTGTATTTTTTTAGAGCTGTTGTAATCTGGAGTTAAAAGTTATACAGATTTTAAAACAAGCACACATATACACACAGACATAAAATAAACATATTATGGAAACAAACACATATACATACATAGACATAAAACAAGCGTAGTGTGGCCACATTATTTTAACAAACAGACAAATAAAACTTTTTTAGGAACCCATGTCAGTTGACCAACTTATCATCCTGGAATAGGTGACAGAAGCCACGGAAGCACACAGGTGGTCCCATTAAGGACCAGATTATCAGAAACTGTAAGGGAAAACAGAAACATAAGGATGAAACACGCATGCAGTTTTAGAGTGGAAGGACGGGGCAGGGGAATGGATCCATTTTAATGAACAAACAACAAGAGCAGTGGGGAAGGGGGTTGGGAAGAGGAAGCAGAAACACAGAATCCAGAAACAAAGGATATATGGGGGCTTGTTTTTTATGTTAGGTATTAAGGGATGTACTGAATCAGATAGTCCCAATTAATTTTTTTTTGTAAGAAGCAGCCCAAGGGCATTAGAGGATCTGGCTTCAAATTGCAGGAACACATCTTACAACTCTATGCCAAGACTCAGGACTCAGAGCCTACAGCAATGCATCCACCATGATAGTCAAAAACTGAGAGGTGTAGGGAATTTCTTGGAAGGACATCTCCTACACGAAAGAACACCACAAGGACAAGGGTTGCCTTGCCCCTCCTGGTCAGATCAGGTGCCTGGCATGGGCCCCTGACTTCAACAGACAGCCTGACAAACACGTATGGGCCCTGGGTCCTAATGGCAGTGACTTGAGAATGGGGACTCACAAAGAGGAAGCAGATCTCAGCCTGGAGGAGAGCAGGTATGGGCAAGAAGAGTGTTTTCCAATATGTAGCCCTGGGCCAGGGGGAAAAAACAGCCCCCTTGGTGGCAACTCCAACTGAAAGTATTTTATGACCTGGTAAAACACTCTGCTACACAATAATCCAAATGAGATCAAATCAAACCAAATTAGAAAAAGCCGAGGTTTAATAGATGTCAGCACTCCTGGATGGCCTTCCAGGTCTTCCCATGGATAGAGACCAAAGAAACCATAGATAGGGAAAAGAAGACCATGTGTTTGTTCTCTGGGGGACAAATTAAATAGCCTGTGTAAGTGGCCTTGACCCTCTCTGGGGAGGTGGTCACCATTTGGCAGGTTCTCTCAGAGGTGGAGTCTGGACTGGGGCAACTCCCAGGAGAGGGGCCTCAGATGGAAAGTTCCATTCAAACATTTTAGACTCTTTGGATAAAAGGATGTTAGTGGCTGGGGTGAAGCCTCCAACCAAACATTCTTCTGTGTTCAAAATGACTTAACTGCACTTACTGTTGTACTGTCTCCTCTGATATTGTGCCTAAAAAATTACAGCTAGTTTGAATATTATCTCCATTCTGCCTTTTAAACATCATTTGAAACCTTCCACCTACAGTGTTTTCCTTTCTAGTTGCTATATTAATTTAACCTGGAAAATACTAGCACGTCACGTCATTTGCTCTGCTCTGCCACGTCTTGTCTCTATGCAGTGCATACATGCAATGCCTCCATTTAGGAGCTGTTGATAAGACAAACACTAAATTTAAACCTTTAAGTAACAAGTCCCATGGATTTAGTAATCTAGACCTTGAATATCTGATTAAGATACAGTGTCTTTAATCCAAAGAAAGATTGGAATATAATCATTGTTTTTGGCCTAAAGCTTAGGTAGTGTCTTTTAAGGATATGTCATGTGATGGCCATGTTTAACAAAGTGCATTGGTAGTGACATTGGGTATAAAATGTCTGCTCAGAGAATATATTTTGTATGTAAGCAAACAAGTAGCTTTAGTTTGAAAAATTAAATGATTTAAGTGCCAAATTACACCTGGAGTGAGAGACCATAATGGTATGAGAGATCGTTGTAAGAAAGTCCAAGAGATACTTAGTAGTAGAATGTATTAGATTGGAAGGTAGATTAGAGCTTGGAATTCCTATATCTGAGCTCTATGTCCTAGCAATTTGACAAGCACATGCATATTTTATGATAAGCAATGGAAACAGATTCTTTTCCTTTAAAGAATCACTTCTTGGTTTTATGTGACAATGCACAACTGTGTAACGTGAGCTCTTTCTGTTTGAACTCTCTTTAGTCACATTCACTGTCACAGCTTAGTGGCTGCTGAGAACACATTTTAAAATGATGTACAAATTTAAATAGCATCATATGTCATTGTTTTTGTGTGGATGCAAACATAAAAATAATGAAGCTACTAATGGGTAGACTTTGCACTCAGATTTTTGTTTCAGTAATATTTTACAAGTTGGACAAATTTTCTTCCCCTCTTTTTTACAAATCTCTTCCTCTCCTGCAGTTCATCTTTGGCTCGGGATTTTTGCTTCTTTTCAGCACTAGCTCAGAATTTGACAAAATGAGTGACATTATCAGATCTAGAGAAAGAATGCAAATGAGGGCTGGGAGATGTCTTAGAGCTAAGAGAGCTTGTTGTGGAAGTTTGGGGATTTTGAATTGGATTCTCAGTACCACTTAGTAGTTAAAATCTACATAGGTTTAAACCTAGAGATATGAGGTAACAATTCAAAAGTATTACTGTGACTTGCTGTTACCAGTCAGCTCAAGTCTCACCAAGAGATCCTGTCTCATGGGAATAAGGTGGGGAGTAGTTGAGAAAAACTACTTACATCCTTTCTTATCGTCAACATTCATGAGCAGGGCTGTACACAACTGTGCACAGCTATGTACAGTACACATACAGACATACATCAGAGACAGAAAGGTGGAGGACGCAGAGCTGGAGGAAAAAGAAGAGTGTTATTATTAAATAACTAAAAATTATATTTATTCAAACCAGTGTCTTATTTTGAAGGAGTAGTCTAATTATTTAAAAAAACACACTCTCATCTTTACCTGTGGCTAAAGGTACATGCTGATAATTTTTTCCTGCAGTTCCATAGGTTTCATTTAGGGATTTTAAATCATTCTTATGGAAAAGCACAATCTTTCTGAATTGCACTTCCAAGCTTAATGAAAAAAACAAGTAATTTTCACACACATTTCAAGATAGCTTGGTTAGGGTAATTCACTAGAGATTCTTTTGCTTAGCTACCACTTGTTTCAAAGGAATCAGAAAAATTGGCAATCCTTTTTTTTTGGATTAAATACCATTGTTTCTTTTAAGTTCTTAAAGATATGTGAAAGTTACCCTACCCATTTCTTGAATAAGAGAAATCCATACATATTTGCTTAGTTTTATTTTGTTAAAACACTATGTCTTCTGGGATTCTATGGAATTTCTAGTGAAAAACTCCCTGTTGCTGGCTGGCAGTGTTGATGATGGTGTCATCTATAGTGTTATCACTATCGTTCTGGCATCACACTTTGCTTTATGACACATGTTAGTATCTAGATTTTATTCTCTTGTATGTCACATTTTCCTGGAAATGAGTAGATTTAAGTCCTGTCTTTAATACTAGGTTTGCCTGGAGTCTTTTTCAGTGAGGCTCTTTGGTTCTCCATAGATCCAAGCATTTATTCTTTGTGTCGCAGGCATTTTGCATTCGTAGTATTTTACTGTATGTGTTCCCTATTTAAACCTTTTAGACAACATATGGTCTTTTCTGATTTTGTTCTATAAAATAAACACTGTCTACCCTTCAAATTATTTAGTAATCTAAAACTTAGATGTAACCTATAAGATAAAATGGTTTTATTCAGAAACTATCAATGGTGCAATATAACAATTTCACTTTAATGTTTCCAATTACGGCTTTCAACATAATTGAATTTTATGTCTGTTTGAGAAGATTAAGTTTTTATAATTTTTGTTCTAATGGTCTTATTGAAAGAAATCTTGGGCCAATACTGCAGAAAAAATCATTGCATACAATTAACTTTAAATTACACTTGTTAGCTTTAGAGAAAAATTTTATTGTCATGTGAAAGGAAATGCATGTGTTCTCACTTGACAGGTATCCATACAAATCATCTAATTAAATGGAGAGGACATTCAATGTATGGATTGAATAATACATGTTTCCAGTACAGGGCTATTTTTCAAATCTGATCTAAGTCTATTTCATATATTGTATGTTATCAATACCTTGAAAGATTGAATGGCTATTCTACCCAAAAAGTGTACCAGGTAAAACTTCACACACACCTTGTCAAAGAGAATAGAAGACTTGAAAATCAAGAGATAAGAAATTGTCTTTCATTCATGTGCACCTTCATCAGAATGTTCACAACTAAAGACTTGGATTAACTAAGTACACTATGAAGTTAGAAATTAAGGAGACTGCAGACAAAGAAGTGGCCAGAATATTCAAAAGGTATTCAGTGTTTTTCTTTGGGTTTTTCCTGCGCTTGTGTCTTTTTGCCTCTTCATTGTGTATTATACACTTTCTTTCTTTTGATCCTTTTGCCTAAGCTTCAAAGCAAAGACATATTTTTAAATCATAAAGATAAGAAGGGAGAGAGAAGGTAAGTGAAAAAACCAGACTATGTTTTTCTCACAAGAGACAGAAACCATGCTTTTCTTCCTTCCTTCCTTCCTTCCTTCCTTCCTTCCTTCCTTCCTTCCTTCCTTCCTTTCTTCCTTCCTTTCTTTCTTTGTTTCTTTCTTTGTTTTTGTTGTCCACAGAAGAAATGAAGAGTGGTGACCTGCAGGTGGGTGTCTCTTTGTAACTACTTTCAATGTAGGTAGGTGTCTATGTTTATGGCTCCATCTCTCATATTTATCGATTTCAGATTTCATCAATACAAGAAAAGCTCTCCTGTCATTCAGACGAAACACATGCGCAATGCTATGGATGATCTCCACAAACAAGTTAAATGTTTCCTATTCCTAGGATATCCCGTTAAAAGCAATTGTAAAATGAAGAGAATCCCTAGTGGAGACTTAAAACAATCCATCACCACAATCCTTCACTTGAGTGTTTGCAAAGATGGGGAAGATTGAGCAACTCTTTAGAATGACAATGAGAGTCTCCCTGGGGCTGTGCTGAGATCCGTTGCTGAAGATAGCTGTCCTGTTTTCAACAGAATTCTGTGGTGTAATTTTCTACCCTAGGTCCCCAAGTACCTTTGACTTAATTGCTTTCTTGACGTGTTTTTTTTCTTTAATTGAGTCGTTATATCTGACTATTGGAGTCAGGGATTAAATGTTCCTGTCCAGTTCTAGAGTTTGTTAGGGGAAACTTTATCAAGGTTAATACTAAACACAAAATTCAACAAAGACTTTGGAATCTCTATGGTGACAAAGAATAAATAAAAACTTGATTTTTTTTATGGAAAAGTATTATAAAAATTAAACATCTATATTTAGAAAGAAGCATGTATTCTCTAATATTCTTCTCATATCTTGTAAAGAACAAGCTCCATTCATGTAAATGCTATGGTTCTCTGGTATGAGAGGTCTTTCTGTCTATGTGTTGCTTTTATTGGTTAATAAAGAAAGAAACTACCTTGGCCTATAGCAAGGTAAAATTTAATTAGGCAGGGAAAACTAAGCTGAATTCTGGGAGATAGGAGGTGGAGCCAGAGAGAAGCTATGAAGTTGCTGCCAGAGACAGGCATACTGAAATCTTGCCAGTAGGTCAATGTTTCATGATAAAATATAAAATAATAGAGATGGGTTAATTCTAGATATAAGAGCTAGTTAGCAATATGCTTAAGTAATTGACCAAGCAGTGATTAAATAAATACAGTATCTGTGTGGTTATTTTGGGAGTCTGGGCAGCCAGGAATACACAAGCGGCCTCCTATAACAAACTGGCTCCCAATGTGGTTGACTATATCCACATAAAAACCTGAAAAAGCTTAAAAAAGAATTCTAGACATGAAGAACAGAGTTAAGAATGGATTTTGGTAGCCACATTCTTTTTCCTAGATAGGCTTGGGGCAAGCAAGGGCAGACAGACTGCTTTAATAGAGGTGCAATAAAAAATGCACGACTTCCTTATTTATCTAAATGGCAGCTTCCTGGTTCACCAGCCCAAATGGCTCTGACTCTTTTGAGAGGTCCAGCAATGGGGTTTGTGAGCAGAGTGTTACAACTTGGTTAATGGCAACATAGACCTGCTGTGTGTCTGAAAATGGGACTGTGAACATGGCTTGCACTAAAAAGACCTCCTCCCCACCATGTTGGACTGGGCAGAGCCAATAGACAAAGCAGCCTTAGTACTAGTCTTGCCACAGCTGAGCATTTTAAGAAGTGCTTCTAATCAGAAAATAATTACAGAAACACGATGAAGACAGATTCAGATTAAAAAAAAAAAAGACCTCTAAATGGGCAGCAGTGTTGGATAAATGTATGTAGGCTTGGGAGAGAAAAGAAAAAGAATATAGACAGTTATAAAAGGAAGTAAATGCTTTTTTTAAAAAAAAAGTTTTTTTAAAGACACAGAGTACAGACAGTCATAAAATAAAAGATTAAAGATAATGAAATAAATATTAAGTAATAGAGTAAAAAGAAATTAGTCTCACAAAAATGGAATATACACAGAGAGTCTGGATTATGTATATTATTGTGTTTTCTTTAATATTTTTTTTTTTGCCTAAGAAGGAAGTAAGTACATAGAGACATTTTGTTATATGGACTGCTAAGTTAAACTAACATAAAGATGTCTTTTCTTTAAAATTTCAGTCTAAGGATATGTTGCTTTGGAATAGAGGTTCTTTTGTTTCCTCAGAAGATGAGAACCTGTGTGTTACTTCTAGACTAATGTGGTGTGATGGGCCAAGATCCTCCAAAATGTCACTGTAAACACCTCCAAAAATTTCTTTGCCCAACAAAAGCAGGAAGCAGTTTGGAGAGAACTACATCCAAATTCCTTAAATGATTGTTTAAAAATAATTGTTTCCATTTAAAGGGGAATATGATGCAGAGATGAACGCTTTGCATTGATGTGGATCTTGGTTTATTGATATAAATTTAAGGTCAAGTTTGTTATGTATATACACACATATATATATGTGTATAACTATATATAACTATATATATAACTATACATTTCTGCTCTTGATTAAGGTATTGTTTTTGTGCAAATCACTTAAAAATGTAATGTATAATTAAGAAATATAGGTTAATTGACAATCATCTATAATAATAAAGTCAAATTTGTAGTCATGTTATTTAGATTTTCTAGATGTACAGAAATGTATTTCAGAGAGATAGGTAGTCTTTAAATCTTTCAGAGACCTTCAGAATATAGCATTTAAAATGTTTTAATAACTTAGGGCTTTTCATGACAGAGACATCTCATGGCCTAGATAGGTACTCAAAGTTCTTTTGTAACATTGGGACATTCATCTGCAGCCTATAGGCCCATAATATCCCAAACTTTGCCATGAAGTCGGAAATTTCAAAGATAGTTTTGCGTATATTGGCAATTTGTCAGTCACTTTCTTCTGTGTACTGCAGAATGTCAGGCAGACTCTTTCATGAAGCAGGAACTCTGAAGGACCATCTCACCTTTAGGCGAGCTCAACAGTCATTTCTCTGTGGGTTCTGCAAGTCCAGTTTATACAGCATAGCAACAAGTAGTCCAGGCAAGAGCAGTTTCTTGCCCAGATGGCTAACAAACTCTATGAGGAGCTTCTTTGATGCCCATCATCCTCTTGAAGTAGTTTTTAAAATCTATAATTTTAAATGTATAGTTTTTATTGGAAGGCTACTTGTTGGAGCCCACAAGACTATACAGTGAATGCACAACTAACAGACCAATGGGCAAATCCAAAGAAGTGTACACATCCATGTCCACATGGAACAACCTGTTTTGCAGAACTTCAGGAACACTTGTCTTTTGGAAAAGTTGCTGTCATATCTGTGGAAACCTTGTGAAACCATGATTATTCCCTTCAAAATGGGATTCATTCCCAGAACACCTCAGTAGTGTAACCTCTGCATGGGCAATGGAGTGACCATGCTTCATTCCCCTATACCATGGAGCAAATGCATTCACTCTTTCCTAGCAGTCAAATTTATATAGAGTCAATTCTGCAACATTATCTGCTAATAGATGACTGCTAATATAGAAATTTCTATAGACGACAGGTACTGAGCAGGAAGACAGCATGCCCCCCTTTGCTAACAAATAAATCTGGGTGTCCCCAAAGCTGGTTATCACAAAAGAGATTGGATGAGAAGAATGGGGGAATTCAGGATTCAGGAAAGTTTAGTAACTTTATCTAATGGTTTCGAATGTCAGGTATTTCCCCATGAATACTGGCTCTTTCCTGAGTTGGGCTACCTGTTCTGGAGTACTGCTTTGCTCTGTCAGATTCGACCTGCCCTCTTTGTGATTTTGATATGCATTATCATTGCCCATGCCTATGGAATTTTCCACCTATGTCTGCAAAACCTAGAAACCTCATGGAGACCAGCCCTTACTCTTATTCTTCTCCTTGCTACTACTTCTACTTCTCCCCCTTACTCTTCTTCTTTCTTCTCTTCATTCTTTTCCTTATTCTTCATCTCTTCTGTGTCCCACTTCACTTCACTTTTTCCCCCTTACATAAAAACTGAAAAACAGGCACGAGACGGATATTTGAGTAAAGTTTTTACCCTAAGATCCTTTCCTGCCATAGACTTCTAATTCTGAGCCCTGAGGGGGTACTGGGGATGATTCTCACTCCCCCCATATCTACATAATTTAGTACTTTCTATTACTTAAGTTCTTTAATGGTTAAACAAATCTTATAAAGTTGATGTTTTGGTGAAATTTTGAATGATAGCTAATAAAGCATTATACTTAATCTAGGTTATAGTAGGTTTCTCTGATACACCCAATTTTAAAAGCTCTGGTTCTGTGCTTTCAGCTGTCTCTGACCCATCAATCATTAGGAAGCCATCTAGAGAGAGTAAAGAGAGTATGTGAAACTTTCTGTAAGTGCAAATGTACAGCGTGGGAGCTCACATCCACACCAGGCTTTGTGCGCAGTTTTATCCTTGTTCAGACCATGAGCTCAGGCTTCCATGTAAGCAAAGAAACGGGAGCACTGCAGTACCCAGTCTGACACTCACAGCACAGAACTCAAAAGAATACAGGATTCAACAACACCCAGGAGGAAGCTCATTGGCCTAGGACTCAGTGAACAAACAAATCCTCTACTTCATTGGATGGATTGTCTTAAGTGGTACTTCTGTCATGCAACAGGAAATTCTACAGGATCATATCACAAGCAGTTCTATGCCACCTGATTCTCAGTAGCAATGAATTTCCAATTCCTCTTTTCTTTGTTCTGAAACTGTTTTCTTTAAGACAGAATCAACATGTCTTCCCTTCAATGTCTACAGTCTCAGAAACCCAGAAAAAGACATCCCTGATGCTTTCAGAAGATCAGCACCAAATTTCTGATGAATTTGTAATCTGTCTGTAAGTGTGCATGCTTCCTTGTCTACAGTATTCAAACACCCACAATAGTCAATATTCATTTTGTTACTTAAGTATTCACATACAATCATGTTTCAGTCACATAATAAATGATGAATATATTCAAAAGCTTACTTGCATAAAGTTTCCATAAAACTCAATTAGTTTTCATTCACTTTGCTACTTATCCTCAATCCTGATACTCACAACCATGATAAGGAGCCTGTGTGTGATGTGTAGCTTCTCAGTTTCTCTTACTCATTATGGTTTTTTTTTAGGTGGAATGACTGTTTTATCTAAAATGGTAGAAGGTGTTAAGTTTTTTTCTGGACCAACAAACCTATCCACTGATGCAATAATCCAAATTAGACTAAATCAGACCGGATTAGAAGAAACCCAGGTTTAATGTATGCCAGCATTCCCCAGGCAGCCTCCTGAGTGCCCCCCTCCCTGGAAAACATGGAGGAGGAAAAGAGGAGACAATGTGTTCATTCTCTGGGGGTGGTTTAAATAGCCTGTGGGAGTGATCTTGACCTTTCCTGGGGAGGGGATCACCATTTGGTGGCTTTCTTGGAGGTGGAGTTTGGATTGAAGCAACTCCCAAGGGAGGTGGCTTGAAATGGAGTTTTTCCACCCAACATTCCAAAATGGATGCCAGAGAGCTGGGGTGAAACACCCAGCTAAGCATTCCAGACTCTTTTTGGATAAACATGTTAGGGGCTGAGGTGTTGATTCTGACGAAACATTCTAGACTAGTTGTATATATGGATGTCAGGGAGCTGGGTGAAGCCCCCAACCAAATAGAAAGTTTTATTCTAAGTTACTCTTGCTTCTTTCACTTCAGTGCAAATCTCTGCTAACTGAGTTCTCTCCTATCTCTAAGTCATTTAAGAACTCACTGGGGGTTATTCAAGAATGTACAACCTGATCCACAGTATCAATGAGTGAAGTTTAAAAAATTTGGTAGTGAAAGATGATGGCCCAAAAGGGGACCTTGGTAGGTCTATTGTGGGTGAGGAATGTTGGCAGGAAACAGACTATATCATACAAAAACAGCTTGTGTAGTATGGAGTTTTATTTAGAAAGAGTGTATTGGAAGGGTAGTGGGGAGGAAGTAAAGACACAGAGAGAAAAAGAGAGAGAGACAGAGACAGAGACAGAGACAGAGAGAAGGAGAGAGGAGGAACAAAGAAAAGAGGATGGGATAGAGAGAACAGCCTCTTCAAAAGAGTGGTGGGGAGAGAGAGAGAGGGCCTAGAGGAGTTTGCTTTGGCAGTGGGAAGAGAGAGATTGGGAGTGAGAGGAGCTTGTCTCTTAAAGGGACAGGATACTGTTTGGATTCATCCTGCTATGTGACAAGGAAGACCAGCATAAACCTAAAAATAGTTGATTGTTGGATGTATTTTGTAACTGTATATGTAAGTCATTTTCTCCAAAAGTTTCTAATTTATAAAGTAATATAGAGGACTTCAGCAAAAATAAAGCCCGAGACTGATAGGTAGTAACAAAAACATTAATTGTCTGTGATGAATAATAAAATAGTGAATATATTAAGGATTGCCATATTGAAGGGGATTCTATTTACCAAGCAAAATGCTATTTAATTACTAAAATTTGCATTTTATTATAGTATTATTCAAAATTAAATTTTAAATCATTAGAGATAAGAACTTATCTGAGCAACATGTTATTTTGTTTTAAGTATAATTTTCCTTTAGTAATTTTGTATCAATAGTGATACATAATTTCATCAATAAATGATACATATAAAATTATCTTGGTCAAATACAAGATGAACGAATAAACATGCTGAAAAAATATATTTTGAGATCCTTTGATTCTTATGTTTAGGTTTATAGGCACATAATATACAATTGAAATTTTAAATTAATTTACTCAGTTAGTATGAAAATTTGTCATTTTTAGATATTAGAATTTAGCTGAATATTTAATTGCTTTCATTTTGTATATAATTACTAAAATATTGTTATTTATATTATAAACTAGCTAATACAATTTTTCAAATTATATCAATAATCAAACACTTATAATTTTTGAGTTATTCATCCAATGAATTATTAAATATTAAGTCAAATACATAACTATGAAAAATATAGTATATGGGAATTCCCAAAGATAGTGTTTTATGGTCATTAGCACATACAGAGCCACTGAAAAGAAAAAGGAGTCCCCCAAGTGCTGAGAGGTCAATAAACCAATAATGAAGCAGTGATAAGTAGAGTCAGCATGAAGAAGGACACTGTTCTTGGTGGGATCAATGGAAGGCAGAAGTACAGTGCTTGTTGTGCATCCATGCATTGAACATTACATATAATGATAGTGATGCTTCTTCTCACAGAAAATTAAGGGTTGCATCAACAAAATATTTCAATAGACCAAAATTTCAAATAGAAAGGAAACAGAATACATCAATTTCGTGATAAAGAGCCCAGAGAAAGGAAATGATGGCTAAGTATAAATGGCAAAGGTGTGAGACAGAGACAATGAAGGAAATCTGAATACAAATACATTTAACACTTCCAATGAGATTAAAAAAGAGAGAGAGACACAGAAGGACTTCAGGAAATGGTAGGTGTTGCTTTTTCTTGAGCCCTGAATGAGGGTATAAGAGGTTTAAACTCCATTAACCTACCACCACTGGCAAAACAAATTCAACATTTGATACTGAGACAGCAAAATCATCTTTGCATTTCCCCACAAAAAAATGAATAAACAAACCCACATGTGTATTTCTCTGAGGCTGTGATTATGAAAGTTGAATTTGCTTTTTACATTGTTTCTTAATAAAGATAGATTTTTTTCTTAGAATATATCTTGATTACAGTTTCCCTCCCCCAACTCCTTCCAGATCCTCTCCACCTCCCCACACCCTCAAATCCATACCCTTTTTCTCCCTAGTCTGAAAACAAACAGTAATCTAAAACAAAAATGTATATATATATAAAATAAAATAAGATGATATATTTTTTAATCCCATTGACCATTACTACAATAGGAACCAGACATGAAAAGTCATTGAATACATGTCTCACACTGGCCCACTTAGGAAAAAAATTATTTTATTTTATTTTATTTTATTTATTTCTTTTTGGAAAGAAGTTTTACAACCTGAAATTTTCCATTTTGTTTTTTTTTTGAAATTTTTTTGTCATTACATTGTACTGTGATTTAATATGTACATTGTGCTGCTATCCATAAAATGAAGCATCGCTTCAAAAATAAAACTAATAAAAAATTTATCTCATATTTTGATGTTTTTAAATACCGTCTTAATGTTTTCTACAGCAAGTTGATTTGTGGATCTCATTTATGAGTCAAAACAAAAAATTTTAATGCACTTTTAGGAAGTATCATAATTAGATTTAGTTATTATTGTCCTTAGAAATAAATTATACTTTTCAGTCAATGTGCATTTTAGTTACTATTTTGCTAAATATTTGTTGAGAAATGATCTGGAGCATTTACAGGCTATATGAGTCATTAGCAATTACGACCAAAGGTATTAACAGAAAGTTATTTAAGTGATTTCCAAAGCCTTTTCCAGAGTAAACCAGGCATTAATCATCTGTTATATCTTCTATAAACATGGAAGCAATTCAGTGAAAATTGTCAGGTTTATGGATCATAATATCACTGCTAATTACAGTAATAGAGTGTAAACAGAAATTTAAGCTTGTTGAATAAAACCTTAGAACATATCACAATATCTCCTTTCAACTATAAAACAAAACAAGTTAAGAAATAAGTTAAAGGGATTTGCTGCAATAATCTTGGGATAGAAAAGAAAAAGCCAATAGTTCAATAGGAAATGGTAGCACCCTTTTTAAACAGTAAAATGAAGCAGATACAGATATTCTAAGCACCAAGAAGAGTACTTAGGGTGAGCACCTACTCTGAGGATTTTGCAGTTTTTTATTCTCAGAGAAGTGTCGTAGTATAGCTATAGCAAAGTTATTACATATATTTTCAAGTTTTGGGATTGAGTGAGATGGTGCTGTAGAAAGACAGGATTCCTAAAAGGTCTCAAGGCCTAAGTTGGATTTCTAGGGTCTTATTTAGGGTTTCTATTGCTGCCATGAAACACCATGACCATAACGCAAGTTGGAGAGGAAAAGGTTTATTCATTTTACATTTCCATATTACTGTTCACCGCTGAAGGAAGTTAGGGCTGGATCTCAAACAGGTCAGGATCCTGAAGGCAGGGGCTGTTGTAGAGGCCTTGGAGGGATGTTGCTTACTGACTAGCTTCCCCTGACTTTCTCAACCCACCTTCTTATAGAACCCAGAACTACTAGCCCAGGGATGCTACCACCCACTACGGTCCCTTTCCCATTGATCAGTCATTGAAAAAAATGCCTTACAGCTGAATTTCATGAAGCCATTTCCTCAATTGAGGCTCTTGCCTCTTTAATAACTTTAGCTTGCATCAAGTAGACACACAAAACCAGTCAGAACTCCCAGGATCTACATTTTGGAGGGAGAGAACCAACTCTAGCAAGTTGTTTTCTGATGTCCATAGAGTGCTATGTCACATGACCACAGCCTCTAACTACAGCCCCAATAGAATGAAAAACAAATAAATTACTGGTATGCAAAATGATGCACTTATATGGAAATTGAAAGTAGTGGAATTATTTAAAACATATTCATAAAGTTTGTATAGCCATTGGAGGTTAATCTTAAAATTGTTTAAGCATCTTTCAAAGTGTATTGTATACAAATAAATAATCTATTGGTGTCTAAGAAAAATTACTAATAAAAAACCAAGGCATTTTGTTAATTATAATTGATAAACAAATGTTATGACTGGGTAAAACTAAAATATAAAGCCTGCATGCATTGATTTAGTAAAATAAAAGTTAAGTTGGAGGTCAAACTATGAGTCATCAGGGCCCAGTTGATCTGAAAAGTGTTGCAATCAGGGCGGAGGTATACTAGCGCAATGGTATAAAGTAGAAACCTAAAATCTGCTCATAATTCTGAGCTGCTGACTGATTGCTATATTTGGGCAATTTTATATAAGCCATTGTATCTTTAATATCAGATAAAGATAATTGCAAAAAAATGAGAAAATTCATCTTTTTTTTGTTCTTCTATACCTGGTTGAAATCCATATATTTTATTATTTAACTGTTAAAGGGAGAGAGGTCAGAGTAGAAGAAAGAAACTTTTTACAGGAATTTTCAGGGTAGTCTTCCCATTAAATCGCTACTTCATGCAAACATCTCTAAATTGAAATTTTTTTTCAGTTTGCCTGTAGGCTATAGGATTTTAAAGACTCCCTCACCTAGAAGTCTATGGAGTCCCTTAAGTAAAGGAAACAAAAGTTTCAGACCACATCATTGCAGTTATATATGAGCAAACATTAGGCATGTTCCTTGTCTGCAGCATAACAAAGTTTGGGCAGATGCACAGCATAGTCAATATTTTGAAATGTGTCAACATACTTCACAAGTGTAGAGGGATTTAGACCTTCAGTATGCAAATTCTGTAATGCCTGATCATAGATACCAGCTCATCCAGAACTAAGGTGAACACCTCAGATCATCGGGGAAATTGTTTCACTACTTTAATGATACACTTTGCTAGAAGTGTTTGGTTTTCTTAACATTTAAAAATGGTCCATTGAGTGTCTACTACCTTAAAGAGCCCTGAAGGAAAATGGAATACAGTAGTTAATTGTAAAGTCTCTGCTACTCTTCATGGAGTTTGATGTCTGGGTAGGCAATGCATGTGTGTAACTTTATGAGTCGGGGGATATCTCTGTGAGCTAAAGCACCTGGAGTGAAAGCAAGAAGAACAGAGATCTTACCACTGATTTAAATGTCAGGTGGACAAAGATTTCTCTACCTCCATTTATGAGAGCAGAACCGGGTGGATTATGAAATTTTGCTGGTCTGACGGCCTTCCCCAAATCATGAGACACATGTTCAGTGAAAGACCTCACCTCAAAACAATAAGGCAGAGGGAAATAGACACAGACAGACATCAATATCTTCCTAGGGCTTACGCATATGTGTTCATGGCTACAAACAACTATGTTTGTGCACATGTATGTGCTTATGCTTCACACACATAAACACACACATACACACACACACACACACACACACACTGGAAGTGAGAAGTATGAACTGTAAAACAGTAAGATGGCCTGAGCATGTCTGAAACAGGTCATCAACTTTTATTATTCCACTCAGAAAGTACACCTCCCACGGTGTAACATCCACCATAAATACATGCCGTGGAGACATAGCACCCATTTTATGTTATGGTAAGTGGGGAAATGTAAAAAAAAGAAAATGGAAATAAATGAGCTGATCTGAGTAAACTTTACTTTATAATACTAAATATTGAGATGTAGAATTATTTAGACTTGTCTTAACCTTCTAGTAGTCATTTATTAAATATCTCTGTGCATGCTTTGGAACGTATTAACTTAACCCGACTGTTTGATGTAATCAACACTACACAGCATAGGAAACTGGTAGCAGAGATTATCCTACTTCATTTTAATCTACCTATATGACGTGTAATCAATGGATTTAGGGAAGACATTAATTTGATATCTTTGATGAATTTACTGTAATAGTTCATGTTACAATCTCTACATTGGAATGAACAATCTGAATCCTCATTCCTAGACTAATAAATAAGGCCAAACAATTTTTAATTGCTTCTTTTATTTTTTTAATATTATAATATAATTACATCATTGTTTCTTTCCCTTCCCTACTTCCATACTGTAGCATATACCCATTGTTGCTAGTTTTCAAATTCATGACTTCTTTTTCATTGTTGTTACACACACACACACACACACACACACACACACACACACATTCCTTAGTACCCAATTCAAAATTCTCATTTCACATAATGTTACTTGTACTCATGTTTTCTGGGCGATTTAGTTGGATAACAAATAGGGGTACTCGTACCTGGGAAAGAAGACTATTTTTCTCACTCTCAGTCTTCCTTAGTTGCCTGTAGATTTGCTTACAGCAAAAGTGTCCTGTGCTTTTTCCATTCACATTAGTTTGTTTGTTGTAGCTGTCCTTGTGTGGTCATGTTTTTGAGACTCTGGGTTTTTTTTAAATTGATTTTTATTGAACCCTACATTTTTCTCTGCTCCCCTCCCTGCCTCTCCCCTCCCCTTCAGCACTCCCCCAAGGTATGCATGCTCCCAATTTACTCAGGAGATCTTGTTTTTTCTTCTTCCCATGTACATTAGATCTATGTATGTCTCTTTTAGTGTCTTCATTGTTGTCTAAGTTCTTTGGGATTGTGATTTGTAGGCTGGTTTTCTGTACTTTATGTTTAAAAATCACTTATGAGTGAGTATATGTGATAATTGTCTTTCTGTGTCTGTGTTATGTGACTCAAAATTATGTTTTCTAACTCCATCCATTTTCCTGCAAAATTCAAGATGTCATTATGTTTTTCTGCTGTATAGTATTCCATTGTGTAAATGTACCACATTTTTCTTATTTAGATTGTTTCCAGGTTCTGGTTATGAAAAACAAAGCTGCTATAAGCATAATTGCATAGTTGAGCACATGTCCTTGTGGCACGATTGAGCATCTTTTGGATATATACCCAAAAGTGGAATTACTGGGTCTTGAGGAAGGTTATTTTCTAATTTTTTGAGAAATCACCATGCTGACATCCAAAGAAGCTGTACCAGCTTGCATTCCCACCAGCAATGCAGAAGTGTTCCCTTTACCCAACAACCTCTCCAGCATAAGCTGTCATCAGTGTTGTTTATATTTGCCATCAAAGTCCAAGCAAAATTCTTCACAGACCTCAAAACAATGTCACTCAACTTCATATGGAAAAGCAAAAAACCCAGGATAGGCAAAACAACCCTGTACAATAAAAGAACTTCTGGGGGCATCACAATCCCTGACTTCAAACTCTACTACAGAGCTACAGTACTGAAAACATCCAGGGCCAGATATTGACATAAGAACAGACAGGAGGACCAGGGGAACCGAATTAAAGATCTGGATATTAATCCATACACCTTCAAACACTTGATTTTTGACAAAGAAGCAAAAAATATAAATGAATAAAAGAAAGCATATTTAACAAGTGGTGCTGGCATAACTGGAAATCAACATGTAGAAGAATGAAAATAGACCCACATCTATCATCATGCACAAAACTCAAGCCCAAATGGTTCAAAGACTTTGTGGTTTATAGCCGGAAGCTTCTCTTTCATTCACCAGTTCCTAAATAACCACTCTGAGGCTTAATATTAATTACAAACTGTTTGAACTATTAGCCCAGGCTTATTATTAACAAGATTTTACATTTTAACTCGTTTCTATTGATCTACCTATTGCCACGTGGCTATGGTGTTACCTCACATCTTGCTTCTCCAGAGACTGTTCTCATCTCTCTGACCCTGCCTTCTTTTTTCCCGTGTCTTTGTTTGGATTTCCCACCTGACTATTCTGCTTGGCTGTTGGCCAAATCAGCATCTTTATTAAACAATGGTAAAAAGTCATATTCCCAACATACAGAACGATATTTCATATTTCTGGTGAATCCTCTGATATTACTAGGAGACACAATCTCACAGCCAACTTCCTGATGGCTCTTATAATCTTCTGAATCCTTTTCTGCAATGTTCTAAAGGAGCTATTTTGCAGATATATTCATTGGGACTCAGCTCCACAACTCTGAATTTTGTTATGTTGTGGTTTAAGTAATGATCTCCATCTGTTGCAAAGAGAAGTTTCATCAATAAAGGGTGAGGACCACATATTTGGAGTGTAGTTAGGGGTCATACTGGTTTGGTAAATGACTGTTGTAGGTTCCCCTCTAAGATCCATGACTTCACTGGCCCTGAATGTTAGCCAAGTTTTCCAGGTAGAACCCAAACTGTACTGATCTGGATTCTTCACAGCTACTGGATAGCTTGCATGGTACCTGAAATTACTGTGAACACTATTGGGGGAGAAAAACAATCACCAATCTTCCCCGGCAGCAAATGCTGCATTTTACAATAACAACTGTCTTGGCAAGACTTGTTTCCTTGTTAGATGTTTGCCTACTTGAAACAAACCTTGACATATCTGGGAAGAGAAAATCCTAACCAAGATAAGACCTCCATAAGTTTGGCCTATAGACAGGTCTGTGTGACTTTTTTGCCATTAATGAATAATGTAGAATGACCTAGTCAACTAGGGAAAGTGCCACTCATGTAGAGGTAGGTGGTCCTGAAATTTATAGGCAAGCAAATTGAATAAGCTAGAGGAAGTGAGTCAGTAAGCATTATTCATCTCTGCTTCAGTTCTTACTTTCAAGTTCCTGCCATGATTTCCTGCTCTTTCTTCCTTCAAAGTGGACTGCAAAAGGAAATCAAGTCAACTAAGTTTTTTCTTCCCCAGCCTATTTTGGCCATGATCTTTATTACAGACTAGAAACCTTAATTAAGACAGCATGTTGAGTGGTGCAGTAGTAGTACAGACATCATCAATGAGTGACTAACCATTCTTTGGGGAGGTGTAAGTTATACTCCACAAGGTGAAACTCATACCTGCTACCATTATTGGGCAAAAACAAAACAAAAACACCAAACAAACAACAAAAAAGACCTATGTCTAGACTTGTGAGAAACCTTAGGAAAGAACCTGCTAGTATCATTCTGCAGAATGGCCATGTTATCAATGGACTCTGAATGGCCTATTTTATACTCATACAGTAATGTGTAAGAGTCAGCATTTTCCAATGGATACCCACGCCCGACCCAGGCTGCACGCTTCCTGAACTCCGGCCCACGAGAAGGGACAATTGTCCTGAGGGTTGAAAAAGGAGACACACACACAAGAGAAACCTGGCTCATCTACAAGAGTAAATGGCCACTTTATTAAGCATAAGTCGGGTATATATACTGTGGGGCAGAAAAACACCAGCCCCTCATCAGGAACAAGGAAAGAGAAAAGTCAGGGGCCGCACCCAAGGTCGGAGAGCAGCTGAACAGAGAAAAGAGGAAGCCAGGTGGGCATGCTCAGGCTCAGAGAAAAGCTGACCCGGGAACCTTGCCTGTGGCAAGAACCTTGCTTGCAGGTGGAATTACCATAACAGTAAAGGGAGAGTTCTCTCTAAGCTACACCCTTGGGCCGTAGGTGAAGTTAACATAACAGGAGAGGGCAGTTCTATGCTACACCCTCAAGCTGATGCAGTGGAACCAGGAAGCAGAACAGCCCTGCAAAGCGCCTCGGGAATAATGGGGAACCTGTGTACCTACAAGTCTCCCTTTAAATATATATATAATATGATGACTAGCAGCTGTCTTAGGCATGTCGGTCGTTGGGTCAGTTCTCTAAACCCATCTACGGGAATGTGTTTAGGTCCAAATGCACCCCCTGTCTTAGGCGAGACCGCCCCCCCCGTGCAATAAACCCGTCATTGCTTTATTAGTCATACATTGAATTTAGCCATATTTACGCTGAAAGATACTCCGAGGCGAATGCCTACTAGGGCCAGGCCGTGGCAGACCTGAAGCCATTGGCCAGGTGAAAATGTTCCAGCATACACATGAGCAATTTTGGAAGAGACTGTGCTTGCACAGTGTCTGAAACGTTTTGCTCTGAATAGAGCCCCTTTGATTAAGGCTATGGCACCAGAAAATGGGACCCCTGGAATGACTAACCAAACTAAATCAAAGCCAATTAGTAATTTGTATTTTGGGGTCCGAGAAAAGCAGCAAAATCTTATCCAGTGACCAGCAGAGGTCAAAATCCACACCCCGTTTGTAAAGAACAACTACAGCAACCAGAATCTAAATTAATTTGAAAGTCCATGGTATTTCTGTCTGACCGGCAGGGTTCCCGCCGCTGTGAGTACTCAATGCTGCAATCTAGGGTAGGGGAAGTAGCTGCTTCCCCTCGGGGGGTCAAGCAGCCTTGGCTGAGAGGGACAGATAAGGCAGAGAGACAGAAAGCTGGGAAAGGGGTAAAATCAGACGCTGGATCATCTCTCAGGAATCTGTCAATTCTGCTGTTGCCTCTGCCGCCGTGGGATCTCTCGACCTCGCCTCGTCCTCAGGTTTCTGAACAGAGGAATCCATGGTCCACATCAGACGTTTAGGAACCCAGATCGGGAGTTCTGCATCCTGTGGAAATATGCAAACCTGCTCCTCTTTCCCAAATCAAACCTGGCCCGGACCATGTACATCAGTACATGACCTGGACCTTGTCAGACGCTAGTTGAGGCCAATCTTGCCTGTGTGTGCCATTGAAATTGGCTCCCCTCGTCAGTCTCTGGGAGCAATGTGCTTAGCTGTTTAGGATCTAAACTATAACCAAGCAGATCTTGGACATATAGAGATCTGTAGGTCTCTGTCTCCAAGGAGCAAATTTTATTGGCCTGTGTTACTGTAACTGGCCTAAATATTGTCCTGAATTAGCCAACCTCAAAACATTATTTTTTATTGGCCTGTACCATCATAGCAGGTTTTGAACTGGGCTGAATGGTTAGCTCCAAAACATCTTTTAGAATTAGCTCCACCTGGAACTTTTCCAGGGGCAGAAAATTATTATCTGATCCAGTACATGAGCATTTACATAACTGGACAGAATTATAAAAATTATCTTTATGGGGGCACATTGCCTCCCGCTAACATTAGAGAAATAATTAATAGGATCGACATATCTGGCTACAGATTTGGAAATCTTTGTCAGTCATTAATCCATATAAAAAATATTAGGACTCCATAAATTAGTCCTCCAAAGAGCAATTAATAAAATTAAAATATATGCAATAAATCTAAACTGAAAACTCTCAATAGACAAACTTAAAATGTCTGAAAGACATTTAAAAAATTCTCAAATAATAATATCTTGATCATAGGAGAAGTGTGAATCAAAATAACTCTTGACTCTAACTTATCCCTAAAACATGATCAAGATTAAACATTGCTTATAACTTTTATTTAAGAGAAATTTTTCCACCACTGGTGGAAATGCAAACTAGCACAGTTTGAATTAACAGAAAATTAGGCAACAAACAATTTTAAGATTTAGCTAACCTCTTTTGGGTCTGTAACACCTTTGAATCTATCACAGTTTTCATTTAAAGCTGCTAAAGCTGCTCTGCATAGCGGGGGGCGGGACACAGACCCGCTCCCTCCGGCTGTAAGCTGTCATCTGAGATTTGGCGGCGGAAATTAAGTATTTTATGTACCATCAATGTCTGGCTATTGTGGCCTTTTTTTGGCCGCCCAGCATTTTTTTTATTATCTGTTTGCTCAGGCGCAGCCATAACCAGCATAGCCCTGCCCCAGGTACCTGTAGCCCGCCGCTCATTGGCTGCCTTGGGCAAGGAAGCCGTGTGACTGCCTTTTTGCGTCTGGTGAGCGCGGATGTGCCTCCCGAACGAGTTTGCACCTGCGGCTGAGTGTACCGGCATACCGCTGTGTTTATCCTCCTTGGCCTGTCTGTAATGGCCCCGCCATTCATAGGCAGTACCTGGCTCCTGTCTGCGCTCCTGCCTGCGTGATACAGCTGCCCGTTTCTCTGTTTTAAGTGCACCTTGCAGCATCTCAGCCATAGTGAGTGACCCAGTACGGTCCTGTTGCCTTGGGAACGGATTTTCGCTGGGAGCTAACCGCGCCCCAGCCCGTGCTCTTAGGCAAAAATTAAGGTTCCCTGTATGTGAGAGCCAGGGACTGAGCTCTGAAATTACCTTGATGGTCCCTTGTGCTGTGTCACCTTTGATCTTGGTGCCTGGTCTCTTTAAGAAATTTAGCAACTGATTTGCCCATTGGCCTTCAGCTCCGGATCAGACCTTTTAGCATCCAGATTTTTAAAAATCAAATTATTTAACCTGTTTAACCCCTTATCACCCATGCACAACTGCACATTACAAAACTGCAAAATCTGGCCAGATTCCGGATCGTGGGGGAGCCCTCATCTCTATTTGGGTTTTTTTCTGGTGGATCCACTGAGGGCAGGACGAGACTCTTTAATTCTTCTTCAAAGCCATGCCCACCCAGGGACGCCATCTGTAAGAGTCAGCACTTTCCAATGGATACCCACGCCCGACCCAGGCTGCACGCTTCCTGAACTCCGGCCCACGAGAAGGGACAATTGTCCTGAGGGTTGAAAAAGGAGACACACACACAAGAGAAACCTGGCTCATCTACAAGAGTAAATGGCCACTTTATTAAGCATAAGTCGGGTATATATACTGTGGGGCAGAAAAACACCAGCCCCTCATCAGGAACAAGGAAAGAGAAAAGTCAGGGGCCGCACCCAAGGTCGGAGAGCAGCTGAACAGAGAAAAGAGGAAGCCAGGTGGGCGTGCTCAGGCTCAGAGAAAAGCTGACCCAGGAACCTTGCCTGTGGCAAGAACCTTGCTTGCAGGTGGAATTACCATAACAGTAAAGGGAGAGTTCTCTCTAAGCTACACCCTTGGGCCGTAGGTGAAGTTAACATAACAGGAGAGGGCAGTTCTATGCTACACTCTCAAGCTGATGCAGTGGAACCAGGAAGCAGAACAGCCCTGCAAAGCGCCTCGGGAAAAATGGGGAACCTGTGTACCTACAGTAATGAATCTCTCAACTCTCATCAGAGAGCTTCTATTTGCAGTAAATGTTTATTAATGCAGAGCAACACACCTGGTCAAGGTGCCAAGAACTTGAAACTACCAAATTCTCACTCCTAAATTTGAACATCAATACTGCATTTCTCCTTCCAAGGCTCAGTGATGACTTAGAAGAGGGTGAAAAGAATATGAGACACAGAGGTAATTGACGAACACAAGAAACAGTGACTTGATAACCCAGCAGGGTGGTTTCACATCATACAAAATCATAGCAGTTGTAATGGTGCGAAAGACCGCTGCAAGTTCAAGCCGGATGAAATCCTCACAAAAGGAGAAAATTGGGCATGACATCTCACCTCTAGATAAGGAGCTGTTGGCAACTGATAGTTGCTGGAATTGGGAGAGTCAGTTTTCTCTAAAACTGTAGCCCCAGATATGTCAAACATGAACTAGTGGAAGGGAACACATCTGGGAATATTTGCATAGCACAAATTGGGTTTGGTGTGTTTAAAAATGTGAATGTTGTTTGAATGGAAATGGGGTTAGGATCTGGGAGTAGTAAGGGATTGAAAGTTGCCTTATTTTACTGCATAGAATTCTAAAAATATACATTGAAAACAGGAGCACAAATCTAGTGAAAGGATTAACAAGGTTGAGAACCCAGAAAACTTTGTAATAGTTATGAGGTTGATGAGAAGACCATCAGGGAAACGTAGAAGGTTGCTGGTAGAGCTGCAGCCTCGGGCAAGATATGCATTGCAGAAACTACAAAGATAAATGCCTACCAGTAAAAGGAACCAAAAAGACAAGCTTCCTGAACTTGATTACCTTTACTTACAAGACACATTTCTGAAAATTCTTTCAGGATAAATAAAATAAATATCAATTAGCAATGTATAGATGAAGATGTTCTTATCAGGTAAAAATAAGAGAAAAATACAAAGGCAGAATTAGTGAGACTTATTTTTAATGAAAATATATTTTGCATTCAATGTATCTGGTACCTTTGCTGGTCCACAGAGCAGAGTTCATAATAAAACTGGAAGTCACCTGAAACTTAAGACTGCCGCCTACTCTGTCCTTGGTCTATTTGTTTTCCTAACCTTTAAAAGTACTGTGCTACTATTAACCTTACCTGCTTTACATTTCCAGCATTATCAGCTGTTAAAACCCAAAATAATGAATAGTTGTTATCTTGCTATGTAGCTTTCCATTTCCCTGACCCAAAGAATGCACATGCTCAACGATACATACACGTGTTGTGTTTGTGTGCACACGCATGGATGCATGCATATGTAAAGAGGTCAGATGGGAATGTTCAGAAGTCAATTAGTGTGTTTTCCCCATGTATATCCTGGAGATGAAAATCCAGTCACCAGGCTTGGCAGCATGCACATTTACCTTCTGAGCTATGTGCTGGCTCCACATAAGCTATTTTAATGAAATGTTAATTATTGAAGAATGAGGGATTCAAAGCCTTAATTTCAAATTTTAAAAAATACATCACTTTATCTTGTTTTAAATAGAAACTAATTTACCTTACCCTCAAAGTTTGCTTCCTCTCTATTCTTGGATAAAATCCAATTTAGGATTCTGACCATCTTCCTAATCCCTTTCTGCCAACTTTATAACTCCAGGTAAATATGATACTGTATCTTGAAAACATTTCCTTTTGTTAGCTCCCTTCTAGTTCATCTTCTCATAAAATTGCCAGGTGTCTCATCTGTGACCAACTCCATTCTAGCTTCTGATTATCAGACATTTCCAATACAATTTTCATCCATAAAAGCCATATAAGTTCCATGATGTTTTCTACACAGTCCTGCAGCACCTTCCTCCCTCACTGCTTCTGGACTTCCTTACTCCCTTACAGCTTTTGTTCTGGGACCATGTTATAGCTTGTGTCTGTGATGCTGCACTTGGTGGTTTGCTTTGTTGTTTGTTCATCGGTCCTGATATCTGCTTTCCTCTATGTTTTCCTCTGTACATAGGCATTCTCTGGACAATGCTTTGAAGTTTCTTGAAGTAGTAACGTTCTTCTCTGGAGCTGTTATACAATACATCTCTTTCACTTCTTCAATCATATGCTCCTCTGCTGTTCCACTGAGTGGATGTTAATTTAATTCTGTATAATGCTTTTACACAATTTGTATGGTGGAGGCTTCTATGTGCATGTAGGTTTAAAAAATAATAGAAATGGTTAAAATAAAAATAACAGGTGTTAGAACTGAAAACATAAGATAGGGGAAGAGTAAATAATTTTAAATGGAGGAATTGAAAGAGATGTTGGTGTGGTTGAGTCTTATGCATTTAGACTCTCACATGGAGTAGAAGATTGAGGAATAAGAATGAAAAGAAAGCAATCTATGCAAACTTCTTATATATCAGACAGATGTTCTATTTAAGAGCATTCTTCTAGCCTAACAAGTATATTTTGGGGGCAGTCTCTCCTGGTAATAATGGTTATAAAATGTGTACACTGTCTGTCATTTTAGTGTGCACATGTCCTTCTAGAAGGGTTTCTTGTGAAGAAGAAATACACTACACACAATAGACTCAAAGATTTTTCCATTGCAAATCAACCACATCATACTGATCCTTTGCATTAAAATAAAAATGCTCATGCATATTTGAAGTATTGTTAAGGATACCTTTCCTCTGTCTTTTCTGTGTTTATATTTTATGCATCTATAGATGCCATGTCCATTTGTATTAAATATGTTTCCTTCCTTTTGTAATTTAAAAGGTTTTCCCAATACTATAGTATCAAATTGTCATGAGCATCATAAATATAACACTTCTTAGGAAATCCTCAGAGATGAAGAAGAAGAATACAAAGACCAAAGGAGACAATGAATATCTAAGAAACCTGGGAATTTCTCCCCACAATAATGATGGGAGTTAATCACATGCTAAGATTTTTAGAGGTTCATACAATTTTATGGAGATTACTTGTTAAAATATCGGATTCTGGGCTGCCCTACCTCAAGAATTTTGGATGGTGACCAAAATTATTATAATTTTATTAAATCTGCTTGTGACATTCAAGCTGTTGCTCCACCTAGAAAGGTCTTGACTTAGGGCGCCATCGTGTTTTATTCTTTTCATGTGATTATTTTCATGTTGGCATCTTCATAGCTGGTGGTTGATTGTCGTGAAGTCTATTATCCCTTCACTATTTCCCTGGATCACACATCACCCTTTAAGGGCTCGCTGGTGATTACTGTCCACGTTCCAAATTAGTTGACCCTTTTCTATTTTGTATGACCACATAACTTTATTGAGATTCTTATTTTTTTTGATAGCTAAAGTATTGATTGAAATATTTGTTGAAAGTATAAAATTAAAATGGGTCATAAAATGAATTTCTTATTATTGCATACTTTTATTACTTAAAACAATTTAAAAACTTAAATATACTTTAATATTGATATATTTTAATTTGATATATTAGCATCACCTCCAGGAAACAACTCTGAGTCTGTCTGTGAGGGTGATTCTACATAGCATTAGCTGCGATGGAAATATCTTCTCTGTATGTGGACAGCATTGCTCCATGCACTGGGGTGCCAAACTAAGTCAAAAAGGAGGGGAAAAAAGGAGTGCCATGGTTCATTTCTCTCTGATTTCTGATGCAGATCAACTGTGACTCAGTTTCTCCACTCTTGTCCCATCCATATTTTCTTTTCTTCATGTGTGTTATATTTGGTTCAACTCAAGAGACGAAGTTAAACACTGCTTCATTGTAACTTTTCTCAGTATTTTGTCACAGCAATTGAAAAGAGAACTAATAACTTGCAATAACTGTTGTTGAATTAGAAGTTTTAGAAGTAATTTTTTAAGAATATTGAGCTGTTGAAAAGCATTTTTATCTTTATATGTGATTTCTTTAATGATTTGGTGCTGTATGTGTTTGAGTTATACCAAAAGATATATGTGTGTGAACTGTTATTTTTGTACTTAGTATTTATTTATATGTGTACATATGGGCACTATGCACATGTGATCATGTTTGTGAACATGTGTGTATATGTCTGCATGTATGTGCATTTATGTCAGATGATAACTTGTGGGTGTCAGTTCCTCTTCCGCCAAGTGTATGCCTGGATCAAATTCAGGTTGTCATGCTTGATGGCAATCAGCAGTACTCACTAATCTATACTACCACTATCATGAATGTTAGTTTATTCATTTTAATATTTGAATCCAAAGAAGCATTTGCGAATAACACCCAGGCATGGAGCTGGTGAGGTGCTGAATACTACTTTCCCTATTGCTGGAAGAGGAGAAAAGTATTATCAGTCACGCAGAAGACAAACCACTACAGATTTATCTTCTACAGCAAAAACGTCATCTACAGAGTTGAAAATGCGCCAAGGTGCTGGCAGTCTGTACCTGCTCAGTTCACAGCACACATACCTTCCAAGTCATCATACCTTATGGATTGTGTGAAAAAAAGTGTGAAAAAGATTCAGAGCTAACGTGACTCTCGGCAGATTGATTCAATGATTGGATACCATTCTACCCACTAATAAGCTGTTCCCAGCTGTGATGTCAAACTGTAAAATGTAAACCACATCAGAAACATTCGATTATAGTGAAATTGCTGAAATAAACAGAACCTTTAAGAAAAGACAGCAGGAGTGTTATAGGAGCTGTAGAGAGCATTTTGTATATAATTTTATTGCAGAAAATTCTGGTAAAACATTATGTTATTCACCAAAAAAGTAAGAGACAACTGTGAAGAGAATTGTGTACTCCTCTCAGGAGCTCGGATTTAACCATAGATAGCTTGAGCTGAACTCCTGGGAGTTTTAGTCAATGCATATGCCTTTGGGATGAAAATGATTGCATGGAGAAATGCATTTGTGGTGACCTGGTTTTAAAATTGCATTTTATGTGTTCATGTGTGTGCATGTGTGTAGGTTTGTGCACCACAGTGGAAATGTGGAGGTCAGGGGACAACTTGAAGGAGTTGGTCCTCTCTTGACACCATGAGGATACAAAGGCCTGGACTCAGATGCTCAGCTTTGGTGACGGGTGGCTTTACACACGGAGCCATCTCATCAAACTTTATTTTTCTGTATAACACGAAGTAAACAAAACTGTCAAGTTGTTTGATTCGTAAATAATTAAAGAGAAATTGCACTAGGTACTTGGTAATATCAGAAAAGAAGCCTTTAAAGCAATGGGGTCATGACTACCACACAAAGAAAAAAGCTGTGCTCAACGTCATATACCTAAACAAATCCAAGTGTTTTTAACTGAACAGTACAGTAAGACCCAGTTTAAAAGTGAGACAGCTCAGCTGGTAAAGCTTGCCACAAAATCCAGCACCCTGGGTTTGATTCCTGGGACTCGCACGGTGGAAGGAGAAAACAAGCCCTGGAATTTGTTCTCTGACCTCCACATTCACATGCGTATTTTACACACATACATGTACACACACACTCACATACTTAATAAATGGGTCTTAAAAAATATTTTTCACTGTTCCATAGACAACAGGAGAATTCTCGCCTGGTGATTATTCCAGCAGTGTGTGCTAATAATCAATGCTCACCAAAGTTAATTTTCTTCCTCTTGGAAATACTGGCAGGCAGCAAGTTTTCCCATAAATATTTTTGAAGGTGATTGCTCTAGGCATTAGAGAAAAGTGTTCCTAAGTTTGGTAGGTTAATATCTCCAAGGAGCAGAGCTTTCTCCCATGAGTGCACTAGAAGAGGTAGCTCAAAAGGCTGTAGTCTGAAAGTCGTTTGCTGAAATTCAGTTGACCTGAAAGGTGTATATATTCTGGGTTACATAACCTTACTTTTAAAACTAAAATATTAAAACTATTTTAAACAAATTTTAATTTCTTTTCTATTTCAAAATTTACTTTAAACCTTCAATATTTTGGGACTCTCATTATTATAGCTATAGATAACATAATTCTGTCAGAAAGATGTTGGTTTCTATTTTTTTCAAGTTGAAAAAATAATGAATAGTATTTACTTCTATTGTTGCAAAGATTAAATTTTGAAATCTGTATAATCTTGAAAGAATTTGTAGCACACAAAGGCTTGAAACTGTTAATCATGAAAAGAATTTAATAGTGGTAATTACAGCTTATGCATTTAATATTTTCTAGAATTGCTTTTGTTACTTTAGCGTATGTGTTTGCGAATATATGCACATGAGTGGAGGAGTCTACAGAAGCCACAGGAGTTAGATTACTTAGAGCTGGAGTCACAGGTGGTTGTGAACCACTACACATTGGCACTGAGAACAAAACACAGGTCCTCTTCAAGAGCAATTTGTGCTCTTAACCACTGCATCAACTCTCAAGCATCAACTTTTTTATGTTTTGTTTTGTTTTTGTTTTTGAGACAAGGTTTCTCTGTGTCATAGTCCTAGCTGTCTTAGAACTAGCTTTTGTAGATGAGGTTGGCCTCGAACTCGCAGAGATCTGCCTGCCTCTGCCTCCCGAGTGCTGGGATTAAAGGCGTGCGCCACCACCACCTGGCATTCAAGCACCACCTTTAATAATAGTAAAAGAGGAAGCATTTGGTACCACCAAGTACATAATTTTAAAGATCTGATTATTTTCTGTATTTCTATCAAATATCAACAAGATGATATAATTCTAAAAAATTCTTTTTATTTATGTTTAGGATTCCAATTTTTGTTGGTAAGATCATGCCAACATTTTTCATTAATTTGAATTGGACCTGAAAAAGATTTTTTAATGAGGAAAGGAATAATGATGAGTCAAATCCTAGAATAAGACTCCTCTGCCTGAGATTTTTAGATAAAATCTGAGCTTTAATATTTTTTCTCTACTTTAGATTTTGTTTCTAACAAGAATTAAAATCAAGCAAGTCTATGATAATCAAATAAATAAATAATAAAGAAATATTATTTAAATACTTGCATCTTTAAGGAAAAAATAAGAGGGAAGCATTTGACTAGTATCACAGTTGCTTTCAGGAGCCCTGGGATAAGATGTCTATGAGAAGAAAAGCATCCTGTGCCCTGAACGTGGTCCAATTCATCTAGCTGTAGCGTTTCGCAGGTTCTTCTGAATAAGATGGAATTTGAGACACCAAAGGTCAGTGGAGTAAATGACAATAATGGCTCCACAGTAATATCGATAATGAGGCATATAATGAACTGGACTTCATTTTGGAGATCCTCAGTGACCAAAGAGAGAATTGCAAATGAAGTGGAAATTTAGAGAAGATTAGTCAGGGGTAAAGAGACAAGCCTATTCCGAAAGGTAAAAACTCAGGTTGCTTGCAATTAGGTGTAATGAGATTCTACTGTTAAGTGAAAATCCATTCAATGACAGAAATAATTTAAATAATGAGAAAATCTATGAGATGAGACAGTGAGACCCATACCTCCAGAATAGATGCTGCAACCTGACTGCCATCTCTGAAAACCACCGTGAATCTATTTCATCGCTGTCTATTTTGATCAATTCCACCAATGTAACAGGTTGAATAATATAACAAAGTTGTATTGGATTCTGAAGTTACAGTATTTTGTTAAATTATCATTTTAAATTCTATATTTCCTTAACAATGTAATTCACTAGCTGACTTCTGACTGTGGCATGTTTGTTCATTCAAGTTTACTTCATAAATTTTATTAACTTATATACTATCCTAAGCTTTTTTTTATCATTTTCATCACTCTAAAAAGAGTGATATTGGTGAATTTTAGGTGTCAGCTTGCTTAGAGATTATCAGACTGGAAAACATGACTGGTGTTGCTGGGAGGGTACTTCTGGAAGAAATAGAGACTGGTGAGTGGATAAACTAGGGAAATACTATCTCACACACTGACATGTATGATCACAGCCAATCTGTAGAGTAAACAATAGAACAAAGATACAGTTTTCAGAATACCCTTGTTCCTCTGCTCTTAGACAGTGGGGCTATTGTTTTCAGAATTTGGAAGACAAGCACCAGCCCTCTGCCTTGGCCTACATTCTTAGAACAGCATCCTGAGCCACAGCTGAATAACTTTATCACCATCGCCTCTTGTCATCCTCCAGATTTTAGACAGCAGATAGAAAAAAAAAATGCTTAAGACTCCCCTAACACTGAATTGATTCTTATTGTATTGGTTCTGTTTCTTCAGAGGATCCTACCTAACAATCTACCATTATCTATAAGCTATGAAATTCTTATGCATTTATCATCTATCACATTTATACGTAAAAATAACCAAAGGAATTTACTTAGTGCTTTATAATGTGTTTATTATTATTAGAAAAAGTCCGTTTCCTAATAATGCTTTTCCATTGAGAGTGTTCTTTTCCCTTGCCTCAGTAGCTCCCCACTTCAACAAGCGACAACCCCCTTTGGTCCTCTGTCTTCTTGTAAAAAGGTGGACTGCCATTGTAGCACTCATTTTTTTTTCTTCTGAGTTTTATTCAGGTTATACAATAAGGGTTAGGTCTGGAGATGGAACAATAAAGAAAACTAATTATACTTAATGAAATATATGACAAAAAATGACTCCCTAAAGCATCTAAGCCTACTCAGCATTCACAACGAAAGGTCATACGATATGGTTTATTTATATAGCTACTTAGAAATCATGGAAATATATAGTAGAAAAGACAAAAGAATGTCATCTTTCTAATTTTAGGTTTACGGCATATTTATTTAATCATCTTAAAAGGTGTGAGAATAGCAATTTATCCTTCCACATGGTTCAGTGAAATATTTCTTTCCCCACCCAATATGTCCCAATATCTTTATTAGATACCATACACATTGTCTTCCATTGGGGTTATTTAACATGTCATGTAAAATTAAAAAATTAAACTTGAAGAGATTCATATGATTATTCTAGGATCACAGTTTACAAACAAATACTTTAGGAAAAAATTAAATACTTATATATAATTTCCTTGCATATATAGGAAAAGAATACCCCACAGTGCTCAGAATTTATTTTAAAACTACACAGACTAAACACTTAGTATCCAAGGAATGCTCACTCCCTTCAATAAATATTATACTCATTATGCTAATTTCACCTGAAATCTCTTGCAAATTTGATGCTGGGTAACAATTATAGAATTACAGATTAATCGTCCTTTAACCAACTTTATCTTTTTTGACCTGAAATCCAGGCAAAGACACAAACATGAGCATATTTTTGAACAATGGCTATAATATATATATATATATATATATATATATATATATATTGCTATTATGTCATTTATTTTCAACAGAAAACTTCAACCACAGAGTAAAAAAAGCATACAATAGGTACCAAAAATATGCCTTTGTAGCTGTTGTCCCCTGACTTGTATGTAAGTGCTATGTAGTCACTCAGTCCTCAAGAAGAGATGAACAATAATTATATTTTTCTAAAAATAGGATTTACATAACTCTTTACTATGCATTTGCTATAGACTTTGGTAATTCATCATCATTTTATGTAATTATTAAGTAGTAATTGCTTCACTTAAATAAAAGTTGATTTTATATATTCTATGTGTGAGTTTTCCTTATTAATCTGTGAGCTTCTTTATAATTTTAACATGAATGAAAGAGAGTTGCAAGAAAAATATAAGGATCAAGGTAACCAGACTGCATTATATCCATATGTAAAATTATCAAAGAACAAACTTGAAGAAGGTATATATTTTAAACAGGGACATACTGTATATTCTTAACTGCACTGACACATAAGTTGTAAATCAAAATGGCCTTGAACTCACAGAGACCTGCCTGTTTTATTTCTGCCTCCCAAGAACTGGGATTAAACGCGTGAACCACCACCAGAACAACAAAATTTATTTTTAAAGTTTGCTTTTTATAAGGTATACAATTTAAAAATTATGAAAAACATTTAAAAGTGAAGTTTTTTAAAATAAGTGGTATCTACTAATACATTATTATCCTTTGGAAGGCTCAGATTGGGGAGGAAGGGTCTTGTTCTTTTATTTCTTGTTTTGCCATGCTACTTATTCACTGCAAACATAGAAATATGTGCCAAATTAGTGCAGTGTCTCTAGCCCACAGACAACCCAAAATAGGGTGTTGGCTCAGTTGAAACTGGAGTTGGAGGTAGTAGAAAGTCATGAAAGATGGATACTGGGAATATAATTGAACAACTGGAACAGCAGGGGCACCGTTCACCATGGACCCATGTCTGCAGTCCCATAGTATGTTTTTTTAACGTGTTCCAAAATGTCTCCGGAATGAAATAGCTGGAGGTATTTTATTCACAGAATAAAAAGGATCATCAATAACAAGCGTATTCATTCAGTTAAACCAACACAGTTCTTGTGATTATTAATTTGAAATGAAGGAGAATATATGACAATATTCTTAAAATTGTCTACTGACACCTTGAAGCTCTACCAGAAAGTCATTTTTAATGAAGATCCAACCTGTATCTTAATTGCTGAACGCATCAGCAGGAATTTACTAGACTACTCCATCTTTTGAAATGTGGTCTGGTGGATTTAATATGTATAACACTTTTTTTTCCAAAAAACAAACAAACAAATCATTGGTCTAGTTTAAACAATCTTTGTTTCCCAAGGTCTGAGAAAAAAATATACATAAATCTTTCAAAAATTAAAAACGTTCCCGTGTTTGCATATTCTGCCCAAATTTATAGAAAATAATAATAATTAATATATGAAATGACATTAAAAACTTGCGTAATGTTTTAAATTAATTATTTATAAATGAAACTGCCTTCACTATTTGTGTAAAAATGTTCCAGATGTAGACATACAAACATTGGGATGGTTGTCTATAAAATGCTGACTAGCACTGCACACATATTTCAGCTGTATCCTATGAGTCTTACTCAATTGCCCTAGAATATCAAAGCAATTTATCCTTTGAATTGTCCTAATTTTTGCCTATTTGTGATGTATTTAATAACCAGGTCTTCTAGGACAAAGGGAAGATTTTAAATTGCTTGATAACACACAAAAGGTGAGTAAACAAAGGCACTGAAGATCGAGAATTTGGCAAGTACAGGATTTCAAATATTAATGAGTATATCTTCCATCATTACTCTTAATTACTAAAAGGCAATTTATGTAAATCTTGAAAGGCAAATAATGGTGTAGTTCTGTGGGGAAACAGCAGGGGGCAGTAGGAATTATTGTTAAAAATGATTGGAAGAAAACAATTTTTTTTTCTGCTGAGTTTTTCATAAACTGTTTGGAACAAAACTGTTGCTGATCAATCCCTTATGATTTCTCTGATAGTGCCCGTGTTTGGAGATGAATTGACACAAAAGCAATTATCTCAAGTTCCCCACAAACCGTTTAGACTGTGTTTGATTTAAATAGCCAAAATTTAAAACATACAAAGAAATCCTTTATTGTTTTCTGAAGAAGAACATAGATGGATTTAGATTAGAATAGTTTAATATTTTCTGTGGGTAGTAAACTCATAGAGTTCCCTTTAGTTTGAGTCTCAACTAAAACATTTGAAATTTAGATTCCTGAAGTTGAATATTTGCTAAAGTATGTAAAATGCTTTTTAATGTTTGTTTTGTTCTGTCTTGAATCCTACTTGAAAAAAAAAAACAGCCCTATGAAAATTCTCCTAAGCACAATGGTTACTTTATGATAATGTCAGTGGCTTACATGACATGTTCTGCAGAGACAGTTTGCAATCTGTCATGTGTGAAATCCTGTGCAGGAGCAGATAGAGCCAGGCAGTTAATGTCCTCCGTCTCATCTCTATGGATATAATAGCACAGATTGTGTAACAGTATAGAGCAAAAGCGCCATGTTTTCCCTAGGATTAGACATGTCATTACTGCACATTATCTTTGTACCAAATGCTTTCAAGATCTATTTTTAAGCTTAGCTGGGATTTTATTTGTTAATTAAAGTGGCCTACCAAAACCGGAGAGAATTATTTGAAAGAAACAAAGCACACTTCACTCTACTTATTGATTTATTTTACCAGGAGAAGAAAATTTATATGCCAATTTACTTTGGTCACTCCATTCTATTATTTTTTATTCACAAATAAATATGGAAAGATAACAGGAGAGCTTGAAAATTAGATGGTTTGGGTTATGCAATCTGAATAATATGACGATGACCCTTCATCTGGAGAAAGGAGAAGGCTGACATTTTTCTGCAGAATATGCTCATGTAAAGTTAAAATCTTTTTGACAGTTAAGAAAGGGAAGCTTCCAACTGTCTATTCTAGCCACAGAACCAAGTCACAAAATACAGCACATTATCATCATATTTTGGTTATAATTGTTTTTCTTAAATTTAATCAGCAATCAAACAATTTCTTGTGGACTTATAAATTACTAGTTCCTTTCTATCAACTTTTGTCATGGCAAGTGCCTTTGAAATTTAGTCTCGTTGTAGGATAAGAAACTGAATTTTCAAGAATGCTTTATAAGTTATAGGTTCTAAAGCTGTGAAAAGGTCATGATCCTTATGGAAGCAAGTTTGGGCTAAATTGAATTAGTTCAGCATGTACCACATGGAGAATGATTGCTTGTCTGGCTTTTCATGCAGGAGAGAGAAACCACACTGAGATATGTGCCTAAAACAATCACCTTAGTCCTGGAGGGGAATGGACAGAAATTCACACGAAGGTAGCTGCATACGTATTCTAACATTGATACTAAGAAAAAATATAAAAAAAAGTCATAAAACAATCGAACATTGATTAAACCTTTCTTTTATTGAATAAAAAAGTCTTCTAATCTAGGACTTTATGGTAATATATTTTAATTTGAGGTTATAATCAATTATACACTGCTTACCACAGCTATCCAATTGAAAATAGTAGTAATAATATAATGCTAATTTCAGTTTCGGTATCTACATATTACTAAAAAGTTTCTGTGACTTTCTGTTAGTCAAGGGTAGTATTCAAGTCAACCAATATTTAAGCTGTCTATTAATTATTATGAGACACCTATATGGACATATTATACATGCTTGGGAATGTGTTGGTATTATCAAAGTGAATGAGACAATTGGAGAGGTCATATTTCTCTTAACAGACAAAATATAAAGAACCCTATGAAATCTTAAGATATTATATTTGTGTATAACTATCTTCAGGAAGAACAATATGAAAGTAGTTTAAGTGGTTAAGTTAGACAGGTGAAATAAAAATTATTTTATTCCCAAAATACTGTGATACATTTTGGGGAATATTTGTATACTTTTATATTGTATTTTATATTATATGACCATTGCTCACTCATTTTTCATTAACCTTATCTTGTTCTCAGTTCTTTGAGACAGGTCCTGAAATCACCAAGCAGTAAGCAAAGTGTTGGAATAGGTATAAAGATGGAGCATAAATTATACTATGTATCAGAAAGTATGCTAAAGAGTTTATTATGTTATTTGCCTCACCCGTCACAGATGCCTGTAATTCTAATTATATAACAAGTTCAAAGTCACATGATCTCAGATGATGAGGCTGGAATCACATTTGCTAACTCTGGTGATTGATGTGGGAGAATTAATTGTGGAGAATGCCATGGATCCAATGAATATACTATGTCCATTGCACCTTATTTTATATTATATAAAAGTTAACTTTTCTAAATGTGCATATTGGTATATTTGTATTTGTAAAATTCATCATTATTATAATGTTTTCCCTATATTCTAGGTGTTTTTCTCCCTGGCTGTATTTGTTTCTATAACACAATCAATTGAATGATTATTCAACTATGAGTTTTTTGAAGCTCATATGACTAAGGTACTAAACTTTTAATTAACTGACAAAATAAGTCACTTTTATTTTAATAGGATTAGAGAAAATGTTCTGTGTCTCAGATTTCACCATTTTCTAATTTGATGTTTTCTTTTACAATATTGATTATAGTTAAAATTAATTAAGCAAGATGGTGCCCTGTCTTCATCATTGTTTTTTTTGTTTGTTTGTTTGTTTTTTGTTTTTTTTTTGATTTTTCGAGACAGGGTTTCGTAGTTTTTGGTGCCTGTCCTGGAACTAGCTCTTGTAGACCAGGCTGGCCTCGAACTCACAGGGATTCGCCTGCCTCTGCCTCCCGAGTGCTGGGATTAAAGGCGTGCGCCACCACCGCCCGGCTTTCATCATTGTTTTTATATTTAGGAAATGAGGCTGCTATTTGATGAAGCATTCTGAAATTCTCTGAAGACAGTTTGATCCTTTCATCCATATTGAATTAGGGATGTTATGGGCATGTATATCTGTAAAATTAACTAAATGCCATGTTAACTCATGCCAGGAAAACTCATCTTAAATAGGACTTGTATCATGGTGAGATTTGTAATAATATTTTAACAATGTCTACCATAAAAAGATAAATGAATACAAGGGTAGGAGAGGTAACATTCAGTTTCATAAACATGCATGTATTTCATTTTAAAAATTATTGAATATGCATATGTGTGTTATAGTTTGTACATTTGGGTGTATGAGGTAATTTGGGTTCATGTATTCAGATCAGGGCTCAATTTGTGGGTATCAATTCTTCCCCACCTCCTTGTCAGTCCCAGATAGAACTCAGGGCATTAGGCAGAGAACCATGCATATTATCCACTAAACACTCTTGCCAACTCTACAGATATGTTTTTTAAATTTAATTTACTTTGATTTTATAATTAAATTTTATGCTTTGTGTTCTTTGTAACATGAAGAGGGTCTGCTTGTTTGGGATTTTCTGTCCTGCCTGGTTCCTACAGCTGTTTAGCCCCCCCCCCCCCCCCCGCCATCACACAGATCTCTATAAGTTATAAAGCTGATTGGCCCATTAGGTCAGGCTACTTATTAGTTCTTATGACTTATCTTAACCCATTATTCTGATCTATTTTAGCCATGTGACTCAGTACCTTTTTCAGTGGAGCAGATCACATCCTGCTGCTTCTGTGATCTGGGCAGGCGTGGAGGAATCAACTTTCTCCTTCCCAGAATTCTCCTGCTCTCCTTGCATGATTTCCACTTTCTGTCTAGTTTTCTTGTCTACACCTCCTGCCTGGCCAATCAGCGTTTATTTAAAACATGATTGACAGAATACAGACAATTCTCCTGCACCACTTCCCCCTCCTTTAAAAAAAAAAGGAAAATATCCATATTTCATTTTTTGGGAATGTGGGCGTAGTATTCCAGGCTACTTCCAGCAGGTTGGGGGCATTGATAATCTTATGGAGTGTTGGGCTCCTAGAGGACAGGCCTTTACACCCCCACTTGAACTGTTTTGCAATCTTGCACTTGGTTGAAAACAGGAACAAAAACAGGAACAACCTGTTGTTTTCAGCAATGTTTCTAAGGATGTTTACCCCTAAGCCATTGAGTTACAGTGATGGGCTTCCTACTTTTGCTGTCTTGGCCTCCCCCTGCTGAGGACTATATATACTGTGTGAGAAAATGGAATAAAGGCTTGTCTGCAGAACCTGAAGTTGTGTTGCATGTTAATCCCGACGTCCCTCACTCAGAAGAATGACAGTTGCCATGCTGGCGCGTCAATGGGGACCTAAAGAAAATTTAGAGTTGTGATCAATCCTGACTGAAGCATCCTGTGAGTCTTGATCATCTCAGGCAGCAGTCTTGAACCTGTTCTGGATGAAAAACTCAGACATCTGGGGCAACTGTTCCTACCGGAGATTTTTCAGTTGGCCTTCCTTGATCAAAGCTGATTTTTCTTAACTCTGAATAAATCCAGAGCCTCTCGTTTTCTGTGGAAACAAAAGCAAAATCTCTTCTCCAAAGTAACATACCTTTTGACTTCAATTTTGAAGCCAAGGTATTTTCAAAATACCTATCTTGTATTAATTCTGCAGCATTTATAAGCAAATATCTTTTAGCAGCTGTTGCTCCTTCCTCAGCATTTAAACAATTCAAAGAGAGCATAATAGCATACAGTATCAAGATTCTCTGTGTATTTTCCATCTTTATGTGGCTTTATTTTAACCTCTATATTTTTATTTTTACTTTTAACTTTTGGCTTTTTGAGACAGGTTTTCTGCATATCTTTGTCCTGGAACTCTCTCTGTAGACCAGGCTATCCTTGAACTCCCAGAGATCCCTCTGTCTCTGCCTCCCCAGTGCTGGGACTAAAGGTGTGTACCACCACACCTTGAATTTACAGAGGTCTGTCTGCCTCTGCCTCCCAAGCCTTGGGATTAAAGGTGTGTACCACCACACCCAACTGCTCTCTTTTTTTTTATTTTTAAGGACTTTAAACCATTTAGAGGTTTTTTTCTTCTTTGAATTTCTCTTTAACGTATATCTCTTTCTGACCATGTGGATCTTTAATTTGCTAAGGAATATGGAGAAGACAACATTCAAAAGCTCCTATGGTTTCAAGGTCCTTGCCAGGAAGCAAGTTGCAACAGTGTGTCCATGACCATCTGCTTGAAAGAGTCAGAGTTTTCCCTGGCAGGATGACCCAGAAAGCCAGCATTTTAAAACAGCGCAGCTTTTTCACTGCTACGACTGAAAACTGAAATGCTTAACTTTAGTCTTTCCCATGCTTTCTCAGACTTTCTGTGGATACAGTTATCCATGTGGGCGCCATACATTTAGGTGTGTGAGGTAATTTGGGCTCACGTATTGAGATCAGGGCTCAATTTGTAGATATCAATTCTTCCCCACCTCCTTGTCTGTCCCAGATAGTACTCAGGGCATTAGGCAGAGAACCATGCATATTATCCACTTAACACTCTTGCCAACTCCACAGATGTGTTTTTTAAATTTAATATACTTTGATTTTATAATTAAATGAATTAAATCATTTCTTGCTTTGTGTTCCTCCTCCTGAAATCTATCTTATAAACTTCTTTGCTCTCTTTTGAAGTCTACATGAATGTGCTTTCAGATGAGTGAGAAAATTCCTACTTTGTAGGCATGGGCAGATATACGTGGACAAAGGATGATCAAATGGATTTTTGATAGGTTGTCTATTTTTCTCTTTTAATTGATGAAATCACTGGGTTTTATTCTTTGAGAAAACCCTACAACTAATTTTGAATTTTTGATAGCAAAATTAAGTTTTTTACAATATTATGTACTAACTTTTAATCTAATAGAGAAAAATTTAAAATCCAATTTTAGTATCTGTTCTTTAAAAAAAGCTTAAATTACTTAATTAATTTAATAAGAATGTTCTAAGTAGACACTGCTTTCCTAAAGAAAATCTTTAATGGTTAAAGCAGTGATTGATTATGTTGGACTCTAGTGCCCAAACCGAGAAGGAGTCGCCCCCAGAGACCACCTCATACATCATAGCCGATGCAAAAGCATGAGGATTTTATTAATTCTGTCATGACAGGGTCCCCCAGCATTTGGGAAGCTGAGAGACCCCGACTAGCTGGTACAGTCTACTTTTAAAGGAAAAGGCCCATAGAAACAAGACAGGATGTTTCTTTACCATTATGATTGGCTTGTTCGAGAAGGGCTAATACCAATAATTGACTGGAGAACTATTGTCAGATCAGATGAGGTAAGAGGTCATTTTGATTCCGTTTCCCAGGGGACTGAGTCAAAACATATGTGTATGGGTAATTGTTCAGGAACTGAGTACGTGCATGTGTACCTGTTAGGTCCTTGGTTCCCAGGGGAGGAGGGGAAGCACTGAGGCACAGAGGCTGAGAGGGTTTGGAATTGTCAGAAATGGCTTCAGAATTGTCTAAAATCTTACAATTATCCAGAAATCAATGAGAAAGCATAAAATCTCTGAAATTTAATAATAATTTTTAAATAATCATTTTTCAAAAGGATACAAACAACAGATTAACACTAAAGAAAATATTGTAGACAATCAAGCATTAAGCTTAACTAAGGGTATTTAATTAACCTTTTATTTCGTGAGCTTTATTTTATTTTTACTTAGTTGTAGCCATATTAATTTTTAAAACAACCTTCTACAACATACTTGAGTCCTAATGTTATTATTGTTATTACAAAATTTAGAAAACACTCTTTAGTGAAAGTCCAGGAGGAAATAACAGCAGACGGTCTGGACTCAGTGTGAAATCTGTCATGGAGACGGGACCTGGTTTCTATTCAGATGATTCCTCCAGTGAAAAGGAAGATCATTCTTTCAGTCTCATGTCATGGTGACACAATTGTTGATGCCAAAAAAAAAAAACCCAAAAAACCCCCCCAAAAAAACAAAAAAACAAAAAAACAAGTGTGTTCATCTTAAAGGGAATAAAAGATTGTGATTCTGGTGTCATTTGAGCAGCCACAGTCTGGGAATGCAAAATTATGTTACTCTAAATTCCATGTTATCTTCTTTTCATTTGGATTACCTGCCTTCTCCCTTCCTTTCTTCCATATTTGCTAACTACCTTAATATTACCATATGAAATATAAAATTTTGATGAGGTAATTCAGGAACCTGGTAAATTTTTGAATGCATATTTGCAAGTTCATAATTTTGCAGTTGGCTCAGGTTCCTTTGCACATTAAATGAGAACCTATGACTCAACTGTGACTCCATCCCAGAACTATTTTTAAAGTGCTAATCTAAATCTTTAAAACTTCTGTTAGTATAGTTCTACGTTGTTTCAGTGATGATGTCTGTTTTCTGTATCACATACCGATAGTTTTCTGCTTCTATGGTAAACCAGATGTATATGTCAAATAATGCACCTTGTGCTTAATCCCAAAGGAGACATTCTGAGGAGTACAAACTCTACACAAACATGAGTATGATCAGACAAACATCAGGACTTAGTTTGGTGATCAGTCTTGACTTTAAATCATGGAGCTCAGTGGTTAAGAGTTCTTTCTGTTATTGCAGATACTTTAGACTCAGTTTTAATAATCTACTTAGTGGCTCGCAACTTTCTACAACTCCATTTTCAGGGAATTGGACAACTTTTGGACTCCAGTGGTACCAGGCCTGCAAAGAGTATAATACTTACATGCAGACAAAATACTAGTATAAATACAAAAAAGTAAACTAATATTTTAAAAGGTTGACTCCAAATATTTTTGAATGTATAATATTTGAAATGAAATATTAACTTAAATAATTGGTGTAATATGCACCTTAGCATATGTTATATTGTCTTAGAAATGATTGTTTTAAAACTCATTTGACTGCCTTCTAAGTCTTGCTTAACTATTGAAGATTCAATATTCTTAGCAGATAGCATTTAATTTTTGACAAATGAATTGGAAAGAGCTAAATTTATTGTATTTAGCACACTTTCTACCAAGTTTTAGTTAATTTTAATACTTATTAAATACAGATGATAAATTTGGAATCCTCATCATTAACACACACACACACACACACACACACACTCACACACACTGGAAGTTAAGCAATCAACAATATTCTTGTATTTAAGAAAGGCAAGCTACAAATACAAAATTTTATGAAAGTGTTTCATGAAAGCCCTTAATTTCTTTGTCCACAAAGATTTCAAAATATGAGTGGACCAATTATGATGTAAGTATGGAAAATGTGTTTCAATTATTTTTTTAAAAAAAGGATGAAAGGAGTGAGATGCTGATTTTAGAATAGTAGAAAACAGGGGATTGAATGATAGCTGTGGGATGAATCAATGGAAAGGTCAGGAGAGAGGACTCGGAGTGAGGGAGATTAAAAAGCATCCACTTTCTGTGATTGAAAGAAATTCACACAAAGGGCTGCACATAGATCTTTAGTACTTGAGGTATCTCAAGATTAGTCAGCCCATGTTTCGACAGTCACATTGGGGAGATTTTAAGTGTGCCAATCCTGACATTACTAAGAGACGCGGTCTCACAGCAAATTGCTCTTCTCCTGACTCTTAAAATCTTCCCAACCTCTATTCCAGGAGGGTCTCTGAGCCTTAGCTGATGGTGTTGTTTTCTAACAGGATCAGCTTCCCAACAGGATGAGGCTCCACCACTCTACCTGAGATTGGGTGTGGTTTTGTGTAACGGTCTCTTTCAGTTACAAAAAGATGTTTACTTGATGAAAGGTGAAGACTACACATATGTGTGTGTATAAGGACAATTTTTTGTTTGTTTGCTTTTGAGACAAGAGTTTCTCTGCCGCTTCAGAGCCTGTCCTGGAACTAGCTCTTGTAAACCAGGCCTACCTCTGCCACTCGAGTACTAGAATTAAAGGCGTGCATCACCACTACCTGGCTCCAAATATTTAGAATTTAATTTGGGATATGTTTGTTTCTTAAAGGAATGGTTATGGATTCTACTCAGGAACAGAATACAAATTGATTAACCATTAACATGGTTAGTTATGAAAACATACATGCAAATATTTTTATGTAGATCAAGCAGGTTTTATTTAGGAATATATATATACATATATATGTGTGTATATATATCATATTTTATATATATCTAAATCATTGCTGGCAAAATTATATCATTAGTATTTTTATGGTAGACAAAATCGACTACCTAAATGGATTTTCACGTTTTATGTATTTTAATATTAAAAAAAAGATTGGAGTATTTCCATGTATAAATAGATTTTTTACAGAACACCCACTTAAATTTGAATTATTTCTAATTGCATAAGCCTGTGTTTATTGAAGTGTAAAGGAGTAATATTATACTAAAATTATTCTTATTTGTATGAGAGAAATTATAATTGTTTCAATCATGAGCTTACTTCTTTAATTTTATTCCCAAGTAGTTTGTTCTCATTGTGTATTCTTTCTAGATAACTTACATACAAAATCCTTGCCATCATAATCTCCATCCATTTACACTGTGAGTAGCTGCATCCATCTTTTTTTTTCTGTTGTCCAGTGAATATAAATTAAAGAGAAAGAGTCTTAAACTAGCACCCTAAGTTATCAAGTTGAATTTCTGTATAAATTTAACATATCAAGCAATTCTTCAAATTTAATTTTTAATCATATTATTTCTGAAGAATGTTTTTCTTTTTATCACCAGAAATGTCTCTTTACTAATAAAGTCATAATATATTATCTATTAAAAATGAAAATAAAATTGCCTTCTATGTTTATTACCTTTTTCAACATATCATATAAATGATTCCGTTTGTTTTCATGTTTATATGTGATATAGTGAAATATAAAATATAAAGGTGGGTTTCCTCAAGACTTTAAATTTATTTCAGAACCATGCATGGAAAAGACCATGATAACAACTCATGAAAAATAGAATTTCTTTTCTTGTTGGTGCTTTTTAAATTTTTTTGTGCAGCTTTAACAGCAAAACTGATATTTTTCTCTTAATATTTTTGTTACAACATTCAACAAATTCTTTTAAACAATAGAATGCTTCTATAACCAGGTTTCTTTGTTTTCAGTCTTTATAGTTATATTCTTAAAGAGACATTGAGAATTAGGCAAATGAAATTGGTGTGCATTATACAATATGTTAACTTGATGACAGGCAAAGGAATTTGGAAGATTTTGGAGTTAAGCTGTGTATTCAGTACTTCAAATAAACTGAAGAACTCAGCTTATTAAAAAGTAGATGTTCATGGATTATAAGATAACTCACAAATAAAAGAATAATTACTGGGTCTTAGCAATTATTGTTATTTTTTTAATTCAAATGAGTAAAATCAGTATTTTGTGGAAATTGGTTCAATCTCAATGAAAAGGATATCAAGTGTTTTTGGAGTGATGTTTCCACTGCATATCACAGTGTGTATAATAACCTCCAAAAAATAATCCACATTTCAGTTGAATTTGAATAATGACAGGCTATCACACGTAAATACATAGTGCTTATTAATATCTTGACTATACTCAGAATTATTTTAAAACTTAATTTAAAACTATTCCTATGAAAAGATCTTCTTGGTTTGAAGTGTTTTCTGGGAAGAGATTTTACTTACAAAAGGCATAGAAGCATTATTTATTATGAGGACAATATGCTGACATCAAAGAAAAATGTTTGTTCTTTGTGATTAGTTACAGTGTAAAATTGCCAATGGTTAAGGTTCACATTGTGATGAGGAATAACATTTGTTTTCTTGCTTCTGCTTTATTGAGACACAGTTGTTCTCACCATGTGGCCCCTGGATGATTTGGATATTATTACGTAGGCCAAGACAGCTCTGAAATTGTGGTAATCTTTCTGCCTCTGACTCCCAGTGCTACAATTACAGGAATGTGCCAATGAACTCAACCAATAATTGTTCATGATTTAAGATTATTTTGCCCTGATATTTGAAATAATTCCAGATAGAGGTATATTCACTCATTCATGTCCAGACTCTGAAATCTAGACATAGTTTAGAAACAAGCATATATTTTGTGCTGATTATTTTATATGTATTGTGTTTGTGGGTGTGGGGGAGGGAGTTTCCTTTTACTGAGTTTTTGTAGATTTCACATCATGCATTCAGATCTCTCTTATGTCCCTGTCCCCTGACATCTGCCCTGCACTCTTGAAACTTCCCAACCATAAAAAAAAAACAAGTAAAACAGAGACTCAAAACAAAAACCACATACACAAAAAAAGTTGTCATGGAAGCGGCATGACCGGTTGAGACACAAAGTTTACCCTTTAGTCAGTTCATCTTTATACTTGCAAGTGTTAACTCTCAGGAGTCATTGGCCTGTCTCAAGGCCTCCGGTTTCTGCTACACCAAAGATAATGAATTCTCATTGGGTCTCTTCTTGCATATCCCATTGTTGTCCTGTGTCATGGAGATCCTGCTGGTTTACATCTGTAGGCTTGGTCACTTCACATGTTTCAGAAGTTCATATGGTGGATATTGGGGTGGGTCAACCTGTAGCCCTGGTTGGGCCTAGGTGGTAGCTAGTTGGTTGACTCCCTGGCTTTCACTCATCAGCACTATCCTGAAGAGCTCTCCAGCATTGCCTAGAATAGCTCACCCAATTCAGCTTACAGCAAGAAGCAAGGCGAGCGCTCCTGCTCTGGGGCTCTCCCTCACTCATCTTGCCAGGGCCAACTCTACTGTTTTGCCCAGGCAAAGTGCAGGGTTCTTTCCCCTCATTCCTAAAGGAATCATATAAAGGGGGTTGGGTCAGCTATATCGTTTTTTTTTTATGCCCTGAGGGCTGGATCACTTGTGACCTGAAAACAGGGTCAGCTCTACTGACCACGCAGATTGCAGGGTCTGCTCTTCTGTGTGCTCTACCTGGGTTAGGGTAAGGTTGATTCTCTCACTCTCGTGACCCCAGGTCAGGTCCTTTGCCTGAAACAGAAAGCAAAGGGAAGAGGTGGGAGATCATCTTTCCTTCACTTACGTCACCACAGGGTAGACAAGTGGGCATGGGGTCAGCTCTGTTGTTGTCATGCCTTCTGGGTAGACTTGTTTGCATTCCCAACAACAGGGTCAACTCTAGGGTGCTGTCCAGACCACAAACAGAGGCTATTTTCTCCTGTGATGCAGATGGTGAAGGTCAGAGCTAGTTCTCTCAGTCTTGGAACCCCAGGGGCAGCTCTCTCACCCACCACAGGTAGTAATGAGTAGTGAGGGAGGGCCTGTCTGCCATTCATATGTATTTTAATTTCTTATAATTAAAGTATTACCTAAATTATATTCGATATAGCAAGGCGAAGGGGGTGCATGTTTTCCTCATCCCAGCCACTACAATGCAACTAGAGGCCACAAGGTCAGCTTTCCTGCTCTTCTTCCCTCAGGGTCTATTCTCTTGTGTCCCTGACCTCATCAGGGTCAGCTAGTGTGCTGCCCAGATGAGGTGTTGAAGGATAGGGCCATCTTTCTCAGGCTCTACCCTGAGGGGTAGGAGAAATCCTGAGAAAGATGCAATATCCAGTGGGGGTCAGATGCAGGCCGCGCCATTCTGAGGGTCCACGGTGGAGTCTGGGCCCAAGCTGCGGCTGAGGGCCATGTCTGCGTTAATGACCTGCTACAGCTGGATTCTGTATTGATGTCCATTGCAGGTGTTAGCAAGGAGATCATTGGAAACATGTTATGCTGTACTAAGCCTGTCTGCCCTTCAATATGTATTTTAATTTTTTATAGTTAAAGTATTGCATAAATGATGTTTGATATTTAGTGTGGAGAGTATGTGTACATGTAGGTGTCTCTGAATGCAGAGGCCAAAAGAGGAGGTGGGATCCCTCAACACTGAAGTTACAGGCATTGACTGGATGATCCTCCACTTTTCACCGGGTAGTGGGATCCGAACTCTCGTCCTTCCTCACTATTTCACTGTAAGTATTTTTCATCCTGGGGCTCCCACCTCTGCCATCTCTTCAGTTACATCTTGTTACAGCATGCATCTAATTCTCAGTGATTGGTGGCTAAGGTTTATGTGGTTTCTGAGACAGAGTGAAGACCATTTTTCTTAGTGTAACTATGCACTGCTCACAGATTCATGAAAAATGGCCTTGTTTGTTGACTCTGTGGCATTGGAACATAGAGAAAATAAAGTTATAGTTAGCAGTAAACAATGTAAGGATTTTAAAAACAAATTAAATTAATTGTCTAAAGCATACATGGGTATATTGATAATACTAATTTCTAACATAATTGGTTGCAAACTTGGATTAAACAATGAATGGATTATACGCTTATTTTTTAAAAATAGAAGTGCTGAAATAGTTCAGTGGTAAGGCATTTGCTACTAGACTTGACCACCTGCATGAAGTCCTTGATATTCCAGACTGCGAAGACTGAGGTCTCATTTCTTCAGTTTTCTCTGGGGTCATATACACACCCTGGTACATGTGTCCCCAACACAAAATAAGTAAATCCAAAAGTTAAATAAATAAAATACTTTTGCTATTCAAGATGTTTAAACATCACTGAGTAGTATGGTGGGAAACATCTCCAGCTCCTTGCTTTTTACAATTTGTCAATAAAATAATAGTAGATTATAAGATATTTAAAATGCCTTATAATGCCAATATATTAGACAATACAATAGACACTTAATGTAAGACATTTTGCACAAAAGATCCTTGAAAAACTGTATGTTATTGTTTGTGAATGTTATAACTTTGATGGCAGTCAGGAATGTGCTTCAGAGTTGAGTTGGCCACATTATACAGTAAGTATGTTTTTCTAAGGTTTGTGGAACATTCAAATTAGTCCTGATATTAATTTATTACTTTATATTCTCTGAAATTGAATTATAATGTATGTTACTTTCTGTTTTCTTCAAATTTAACAATGGAAGGTATTTTGGTCATTTTTAGAAATGTGTGATTCATCTTATTACCTCTATACTCTGACACTCATTAATGATTATGATACTGACATTTTAATTTACTTATTTGCCTATATGGCAGTCTCTTTGAATCTATTCATCTGTGTATCATCAGTCTACCACTTGCTTACCTGTCTGCCATCAATTTCTGGCTGAGTGTTCATTTCAAACATTTTCCCACTTTTCCAAGGACTTTATTTAAAATCTGCATCTTAGAATTTCTTTTATATATATATATATATATATATATATATATATATATATGTATATATATATATATGTTTTGTGGGGGATTAAGATGATTTATTTTGTGCATGTGCACTTGTGCACGTGCTTGTGGCTGGAGGCCACAGTCAACCTTGGGTATTGTTCTTTTTTTTTCTTAATTTTATTAAATTATAAAAGTTTCCATTTCCGCCCCTCCTCCCAACACCCTCCCACTCCCCCCACTCCCTCTCCTCCTCCCTCTCCATCTTTAAGAGCAGTCAGGGTTTCCTGCCCTGTGGGAAGTTCAAGTTCCTCCCCCCTCCCTCCAGGTCCAGGGAAGGTGAGAATCCAAACAAACTGGATCGCCAAAATCCAGTATATGCAGAGGAAACAAGTCCCAGTGTCATAGTCAATGGCTTTTCAGAAAGGCTCCAGGCCAGCCACATTCAGAGAATCCAGCCACATTCAGAGAATCTGGTTGGATCACGTCCTCGTTCAGTCCCAGTCCAACTGGCCTTGGTGAACTCTCATTATATCAGTCCCCTTGTAACAGTGGGTGCTCGCATCCCTCGCAGTCCTGATTTCTTTTTTCATTTTCTTCATCCTTCTGCTCCTCATTTGGACCGTGGAGGGCTCAGTCTGGTGCTCCAATATGGGTCTCCGTCTGTATCGTCATCCAACGTCGGATGAAGGTGAAGGTTTCCTCTACTCTTGCCTTCTTTGCTCACGTTCTCTTTCCTTCTGCCTCTCGTTTGGACCTAGGGAGCTAGGTCCAGTGTTCCAACGTGGGTCTCCGCCTCCATCTCCATCCATCGCCAGATGAGGGTTCTATGGTGATATGCAAAATATTCATCAGTATGGTTGTGGGCCAAGGCCGGTTCAGGCACCCTCTCCAGAATTCAAGAACAGTGCTACCCCCAGGAAGCCAACAAATTCATGGAAGTTGAACAGTCAACTACTGAATCACCCCTGGGTCAAAGAAGAAATAAAGAAAGAAATTAAAGTCTTCCTTGAATTTAATGAAAATAAAGACACAACATACTCCAACCTATGGGACACTATGAAAGCAGTGCTAAGAGGAAAGTTCATAGCACTAAGTGCCCAATTAAAGAAAACGGAGAAAGCACACATTGGAGACTTAACAGCACACTTGAAAGCTCTAGAAAAAAAAAGAAGCTGATTCACCCAGGAGGAGTAGAAGACTGGAAATAATCAAAATGAGGGCTGAAATCAACAAAATAGAAACATAGAAAACAATCCAAAGAATCAATGAATCAAAAAGCTGGTTCTTGGAGAAAATCAACAAGATCGACAAACCCCTATCCAAATTAATCAAACGGCAGAGAGAGAACATGGAAATTAATAAGCTCAGAAATGAAAAGGGGGACATAACCACAGACACAGAGGAAATTCAGAGAATCATTAGATCTTACTACGAAAATTTATATGCTACAAAGTTGGAAAATGTAAAAGAAATGGACATTTTTTTAGATAAGTACCATATACCAAAGTTGAACCAAGACCAGCTGAACAATCTAAATAGACCTGTCAGTCGTGAAGAATTAGGAGCTGTGATGAAAAATCTCCCTACCAAAAAAAGCCCAGGACCAGATGGTTTCAATGCAGAATTCTACCGGAACTTCCAGGAAGAGCTAATACCTATACTCCTTAATGTATTTCACAATATAGAAACAGAAGAATCATTGCCAAACTCTTTTTATGAAGCTACAGTTACCCTGATACCAAAACCACACAAAGACACAACCAAGAAAGAGAATTGCAGACCAATCTCACTCATGAACATTGACGCAAAAATACTCAATAAAATACTGGCAAACCGAATCCAAGAATACATTAGAAAAATCATCCATTATGATCAAGTGGGCTTCATCCCAGAGATGCAGGGCTGGTTCAACATACGCAAATCTATCAATGTAATCCATCATATAAATAAACTGAAAGAAAAAAATCATATGATCATTTCATTGGATGCTGTAAAAGCATTTGACAAAATTCAACACCCATTTATGATAAAGGTGTTGGAGAGACTGGGGAAACAAGGATCATACCTAAATATAATAAAAGCAATATACAGCAAGCCGTCAGCTAACATCAAATTGAATGGAGAGAAACTCAAAGCTTTTCCACTAAAATCAGGAACACGACAAGGCTGTCCACTCTCTCCGTACCTCTTCAATATAGTGCTTGAAGTTCTAGCAATAGAAATTACACAACATAAGGGAATCAAGGGGATTCGAATTGGAAAAGATGAAGTTAAACTTTCGTTATTTGCAGACGATATGATAGTGTACATAAGCGACCCCAAAAACTCTACCAAAGAACTCCTACAGTTGATAAACACCTTTAGTAATGTGGCAGGATACAAGATCAACTCCAAAAAATCGGTAGCCCTCCTATACACAAAGGATAAAGAAGCAGAGAGGGAAATCAGAGAAACATCACCTTTCATGATAGCCACAAATAGCATAAAATATCTTGGGATAACTCTAACCAAGGAAGTGAAAGATCTATTTGACAAGAAATTTAAGTCCTTGAAGAAAGAAATTGAGGAGGATACCAGAAAATGGAAAGACCTCCCCTGCTCTTGGATTGGGAGAATCAATATAGTAAAAATGGCAATTCTACCAAAAGCAATCTATAGATTCAATGCAATCCCCATCAAAATCCCATCAAACTTCTTCACAGACCTTGAGAGAATAATAATCAATTTTATATGGAAAAACAAAAAACCCAGGATAGCCAAAACAATCTTATATAATAAAGGAACTTCTGGAGGCATTACCATCCCTGACTTCAAACTCTATTACAGAGCAACAGTATTGAAAACAGCTTGGTATTGGCATAAGAACAGAGAAGTCGACCTATGGAATCGAATAGAAGACCCAGGTATTAACCCACAAACCTATGAACACCTGATTTTTGACAAGGGAGCTAAAGCTATACAATGGAAGAAGGATAGCATCTTTAACAAATGGTGCTGGCATAACTGGATATCAACCTGTAGAAGAATGAAAATAGATCCATGTCTATCACCATGCACAAAACTCAGGTCCAAATGGATTAAAGACATCAACATTAATCCGTCCACTTTGAACCTGATAGAAGAGAAAGTGGGAAGTAGTCTACAAGATATAGGCACAGGAGACCACTTCCTAAGCAGAACCCCTGGAGCGCAGACAATAAGAGAAACAATAAATAAATGGGACCTCCTGAAACTGAGAAGCTTCTGTAAAGCAAAGGACACTGTTAGTAAGAAAAAAAGGCTACCTTCTGACTGGGAGAAGATCGTCACAAACCCCTCAACAGATAAAGGTCTGATCTCCAAAATATACAAAGAACTCAAGAAACTAGACACTAAAACTCTAATTAACCCAATTAAAAAAATGGGGTACTGAACTGAACAGAGAATTCACAACAGATGAACTTCGAATGGCTAAAAAGCACTTAAGGTCATGCTCAACCTCCTTAGCAATCAGGGAAATGCAAATCAAAACATCTTTGAGATATCATCTTACACCTGTCAGAATAGCCAAACTCAAAAACACCAATGATAGCCTATGCTGGAGAGGATGTGGAATGAGGGGAACACTCATCCATTGTTGGTGGGAATGTAAACTTGTGCAGCCACTGTGGAAATCAGTGTGGTGGTTTCTCAGGAAACTGGGAGTCAACCTCCCTCAGGACCCAGCAATTCCACTCTTGGGAATATACCCAAGAGATGCCCTAACATACTACAAAAGCATTTGTTCTACTATGTTCATAGCAGCACTATTTGTAATAGCCAGAACCTGGAAACAACCTAGGTGCCCCTCAATAGAAGAATGGTTAAAAAAGATGTGTAATATATACACATTAGAGTTTTACTCAGCGGTAAAAAACAATGACATCTTGAATTTTGCATGCAAATGGATGGAAATAGAAAACGCTTACTGAATGAGGTAAGCCAGACCCAAAAAGAGGAATATGGTATGTATTCACTCTTATGTGGATTCTAACCATAATTAAAGGTCTTTGAGCCTATTATTTGTGATCCTAGAGAAGCTAAATAAGAAGGTGAACCTGATGAAAATCATGTAGCTATCCTCCTGGAGATTGGAAATAGACAAGAGTGCCAGGTAACCTTGGGTGCATGGGGGTGTGGGGGGACTGTTGGAAGGGGAGAGGGTTAGAGAGAAGGGAGTAGGGGAGGAATGGGGAAAGATCGGGAGACTGGGATGGGGGGAGGGAGGAGGGATGGATATGGGTTCAGGGAAGTATATACCTCAACTAAGGGAGTCATTTTAGGGTTTACAAGAGACTTGATTATAAAGGGGATCCCAGGTCCAAGGAGAGATCCCCAGATTGTTCTCTTTTATATTTTTTGTATTTATTTTTTATTTTATACTGCTTGAAAATATGTCTTCCATTCATGGACTTCTGTTTTTTGAAAGGCAAACAATTATATTTTTATTTATTATAAGGGGAAAAATCATGAAACTGGAATGAGAAGACCAAACTCAACTGTGAGGAATCACAGAGAGAGAGAGATTTCTCCGGGTCCCAGAAAGCCACACACTAACTTGGTCCCATCTCTTAGAGATAATTGGTTAACAAGGCTTCCCCATCACTATTCTGTATGTTTAGTGTTCTCATTATGATGAAGTGAGGGCACTTTTAATTTTGATCCAGTCTATTTGGTGTTCTGTAAGCTTCTTGTATCTTCATAGGTATATCTTTCTTTAGGTTGGGAAAGTTTCCTTCTATGATTTTGTCGAGTATATTTTCTGAGTTTTTGAGTTGGACTTCTCCTGCTACTTGTATCCCTATTATACCTATATTTGGTCTTTTCATGGTGTCCCATATTTCCTGGATATTTTGTGTTAAGCTTTTGTTAGGTTGTTAGGTTTTCTTTGACCAATGAGTCTGTTTCCTCTATCATATCTTCAGTGCTTGAGATTCTCTCTTCCGTCACTTGTATTCTGCTGTTTATGCTTGCATTTGTGGTTCCTGATCATTTTCTTATAATTTCTGTTTCCAGAATTTCCTATGTTTATGTTTTCTCTATTGTCTCTATTTCGGTTTTCAAAGTTTGAATTGTTTCTTCCATCTCTATGATTGCTTTTTCTTGGTTTTCTTTAAGAAATTCGTTGACTTTTTCCAATTTTTTGTTAGTCTTTTCCTCCATTTCTTTGAGGGAATTTTCCATTCCCTTTTCAAAGGCCTCAAACATTCTCCTAAATTTATTTTTTAGGTCATTTTCTTCTGTTTCATCTATATTGGGGTGTTCAAGTCTTGCTCTTGTAGAGCCAGTAGTTTTTGTTGATGTCGTGTTGCTTTTTGTGGTGTTGTGTGTGTTATTAACTTGTTTACCTATCTTTTCCTCTGATTGCTGTAGTTGGGACTGTGTCTCTGGTGATCAATCTTCCAAGTTCCAGTGAATCCAAGGCCCAGGTGGTTGCTCCTCGTGGTGCAGTCAGGGCCACAGTCCAGTCACTCCGAGATCACCTGGTGATCCTGGAGGTCGCTCGGCACTCCTGGTGGTCATTCTGCAATTCTGGAGATCATTCAGGCCTCCTTCCATAAAGGTCCCTGGCTCTGGCCAGGTTCCACAGAGGTCTCTGGCTTGGGCCTGCTCTTTCAGCAGTCACTCCCTTGTTCCTGCTCCTGAGGATGTTTCTGGCTTAGGTCTGCTCCTGCAGAGGTCCCTGGCTCGGCCTGCTCCAGCGAAGGTCCTTGACTTGGGCCATGTCCTGTAGATGTCTGTCTCTCAGTCCTACTCCCTTGTTACTGCTCCTGTGGAGGTAGCTGCCTCCATCCTACACTGAAGGAGATCGCTAGCTGGGACATTCTCTGGCAGAGGTCACTGGTTTGGGCCTGTTACCGCAAATGTCCCTTGCTTGGGCCTGCTTCCACAGTGGTCCCTGTTTTGGTCACAGTCCCATAGAAGTCTCTGGCTCAGACTGGCTCCCTTGGTGGTCGCACCATCATACCTGCTTCAGTGGAGGTCACTTGCAAGGGCCTTCTCCAGTGGAAGTCGCTAGCTTGGGCCTTTTCCTGTGGATGTCACTTGGGTCTGCTCCCACAGAGGTCCCTGATTTGGACCCAGTCCCACAGAAGTCTCTGGCTTAGGCCTGCTCCCTTGGCAATTGCGCTCTCGTACCTGCTTGAGGGATTTTTTTTTTCTTAATTAAATAATTTGGAGTGAGAAGAATGACTTTTAATTTTGACCTTTGTGGTGAGAAGATCTACATTTAATCTGGGCCCCACCTTCTTGTTGCAGCCTTTAAAAAGAATATGGAAAAGGCCAGGCGGTGGTGGTGCACGCCTTTAATCCTAGCACTCAGGAGGAAGAGGAAGGCAGATCTCTGTGAGTTTGATTCCAGCCTTGTCTACAAGAGATAGTTTCAGGACAAGCTCTGAAGCTACTGAGAAACCCTGTCTTGGGAAGAAAGAAAAAAAGGAAGGAAGGAAGGAAGGAAGGAAGGAAGGAAGGAAGGAAGGAAGGAAGGAAGAAAGATGGAAGAAAAAAACTTTAGCGTTTTGCCAGTTTGCTCCTGTTCCCTCTGGCAAGTCCATTTCTCCCTGGCATTAGATACTGGGTATCAGAAACTTACACACAGGCTTCAAAGAGTCAATCAGTGTTAATGGACTTCCATTTTTGTCTCTTAATAATGTTCAAAACCATATCCTTTAAATTTCATAACTCTCATTTTCCTCTTAGGTATTTTTTAACTAAATGAGAAATAATAAAATGTTTAGTATTAGGTGTTATGTATTTCTGTATTCATAAAAAGTGTCTAAAGTGAGGTAAGTTATTTTAAAAGGCTTCAAACTTCTCTTTAAGCTTTGTTACATAAGACTAGGGAGAAACATGGTGCTAGGGAGATTACCAAGAATCCATAAGAATAACCCCAGCTAAGACTCCTAGCAATAGTGGAGAGGGTGCCCACCCCTGTAATCAGAATGGTGAATAAATATCCCTAATTATCACGCTAGAGTCTTTATCCAGTAACCATGGGATCAGAGGCAGAGATGCACACCTAAGCACCAATCTAAGCTCTGGGAATCCAATCGAAGAGAAGGTGGGGGGAATATGTGAACAAGGGGTGTTGTTATCATGATAGAGAAATCTAGAGACAGCTGAACAATGCTCTTGGAAGCTCATGAACTCTAGTCCCACAGCTGTGGAGTCTCCATGGGACTAAACTAGGCCTTCCATATGTGATGGAGACAGTGATGAAGATTGAAATATCTGAGGGACCTCTAGCAGTAGTACCAGGATCTGTCCCTGGTACATAAACTAGCTAGTTGGAGCTCATTCCCTGTGGTGGGATGTCATCCTCAGTCTAAATGCAGTGGGGAGGATCTTGATTCTGCCCCAACTTAATATGCCAGGCTTTGCTGACTTCCAAGAGCTCTTACTCACTGGGACAAATGTAAAGGGATGGGTTGCAGGGGTGTGGAGGGAGGAGGTGGGAAGAGAAATGGGTGAGAGAACTGTGGTTAGAATGTAAAGTGAGATTAAAAAAATTAAAATTAAAAAAACTAGGTTATTGGTTACTTAAGGGCAATATTAATTGATCTATTTTCATTGTTTCTTCCTAAGCATTTTCAGATGATTTTAGATTCCTACTGACTCACTTAGAATAAAATTTTTACTTCAAATACAGGGTATGTATTTATATAGTGTGCCTATTTAAAGTTACATAAAGCACTGTGGTATTTAAGATTCTCTCTACCCCCAAGAACCAATTTTCTACACTTGGGAATGACATTGCTTCTGTTGATGACATGTTTTCCAAAACCATTCCTTATGATTGATTTACAATTCTTCTCTGTGGCTGTACAGAAAGTTCCATATATGGGTGATCACAACAGTGCACAGATATTGCCTGATGACAATTTCACTCAGGACAGACTAGAAACAGATCAAACACAAATCCCACCTTCAGAAACCAAGTCTATTATCAGCACTGAAAGGAGACCCTGGAAGGGAAGAAGTAAGGCTGTGATATGGCCTAGCTGAGATATCCCTATCAAAAAGGGACAAAGAAGCAAAGCCTTCTGCAGTAACCCTGCTCTCACAGGACCCCATATGCAGTCCAGGTAAGTGCCAAAGCATTGTAGAGCAGACACAAGTCACCTGAATTTATCCTGAACAACGAGGGAATCCCGATTGGCTACCCAATATGCTTTGCTCAGTTCCGTATACATCACCAGTCAAGCCATAAGATCAGGATACTCAGGGCAAGTTGGGTGGTAAGAGACAGTGTCAGTTCTGGAAAATAAACTGCTGAGTGTCAAGTCCTTCTATGTATCTCCTTTCCTACACTGAAAGTCACTGATGACTAAGTATCAGTTCCTGAAGAGTACCTTTGATTACAAAACCAAAACCTTGGCATATCACCCTGAATATACTGACAGGACTAGGTTTAAGGGCCTCTTTGTTTCTACATGTCTTACAGACAAAACCTTCCCATCATGTGTACATTTGTGTGCATAATTTGACTATTCTGGTTTAGGAACTCAGTAGGCACTCTGTGTGTGTGTGTGTGTGTGTGTGTGTGTGTGTGTGTGTGTGTATGTGTGTGTGTGTGTGTGTGTGTCTGTAAGGAAATCTATAAGTAGATAAATCTAATCCAGATGCATAAATGTTTGTGTGTGTCAGGGACTGACAGCATACGCTCACACATCACTACAGCTATACCTAAAATGGAATGTATTAAGACTTTCATGTGCCCAACATAACATACACACAAACACACAACAACCTACATATTCACAGACAAGTACACAGGCTCATAAAGTCACACATGCGTGCAATTATGAACATGCCAGAGTAGGTGCTAGATATTGCTAGGAATCTCTTCCTTTACACTAAAATCTACTCACACATGGCTAGGACTCATGTCCTGCTAGGTACTAACTATTCTATTGCAACAGGCACACACACATACACACACGAGTATATGTGATATCATTTCCTGACTTTTTCCCCCTACACAGCAAAGCCTCTCAAACTCATCTATGTAAGGGGATCACATTCAGCTAGTTATAGCCTCATCTTAAGCCAAATTCACAAACAGACACAGACACAATAGATGTCAGGGACTGCAGACTTCCAAACCATGAATCATTTAATAACACATACAAAGACACACAAGAAGAGAGAGAGAAAGAGAAAGAGAGAGAGAGAGAGAGAGAGAGAGAGAGAGAGAGAGGTAACAACAAAAGTGCATGAGACCATAAAGAGAAAGATTGGTGTGGTGTGGGAATCAGTTAGGTATCCATTTACTGAGAGTCAAAGCCCCCTAGACACACACAGGACCATGATGCAAGGTACTGCTACATTTCATAAATTTTTCCAACCAAAACCTTACAAGAAGGGCTAGGTGTCACGACTTAGGAAATAGGATTGGAGGGGAGGAAAGGGGAGAAGAGGAGAGGGGAGGAGAGGGGAAGAGAGGAGGGAAACAAAAGAATGTTGGAACAAGAGAAAGAAATCTTGGTGTCAGGTCCAGTAGGTATGCCCTCACCCATAGTCAAGGCCCCCAGACATAGGCCAGATCCTGATGCCGGGTTCTACTACATTTACCACTTCCTTAAACTAAAGTCTTCCACACAGGGCTAAGTGTCATGCTGTGCAAGATCTGCCAACTGTTATGTCCACCACCACCCAATACATGATTTGAAACAAGATAGTTCTCAGAATCCCCTCTTCTCTAGCCACTGACATAGGAGACACATGGGTGGTGGTAGATAATGTGAGGTATTTCCTAACTACCTCAATTAAAGCACATATCAACACATGCATGCACCACACACACACACATGCACACACTCACACACACACACACACATACAGAGACAGACACTTGTATGAATGCACACACATACACATGCCTGAAAACACCAGTACATATCAGATTATTCATGTTATCCTCTCATAGAGAAATCTTACATATACATAATACACATAAATCTCACATAAATTGGTAAGTGGCTATTTCTTCTAAATATTTCCTGAACTACCCTGAAAGTCAGCTATGGCTGGATATCAGTTCTTGATAAGTACACTCGAAAATACAACCGAGGCCTTAACACTGTGAGAATAAACATAGGGCTAGGTGTCATGGCCTCTTTGTTTCTCCCTGCCATACATCCAAAACCTCACATATAAGAACTCAATCTCTCTCCTCTCTTTTCTCTCTTCTCTCTCGCCTGCATGTCTTTGTGTATTTAATTTGGATATTCAGCACTGGGGTCCCAGATAACCTTTACATCTATTTGTCTGAGTGAGGATTATTTTATAGGGGAGGCTATAATTAGCTGAATCTGCTATCTATCCATTGCCTATGAAGAGGAAAATGGCAGAAACTGACAGCATGTCCCCCCACATCACTGCACTTACATGGACATTTTAATGTGTTAGATTCTCCTGTGCCAATATTCCTTACTAGGTAAAAGAACATACTACACACACACACACACACACACACACACACACACGGAACTACATACAAAAGATGGTATGCTACCCGACAGCTCCTGGCTTTTTCGCCTCCAAAAGCAAAGCTTCACACACACATACATGGACACAGATCATATTAAGTAGTTATATCCTCTGCTATATCCAAATCCAACACACACACACACACACACACACACACACACAAAGAGATTCAGGACCTGCTGTGTTCCCAACTCTGAAGAGCCAAGTTACACAAACACATGTTGGTGGGAAAGAGAAAGAAATGTGGGAGAGGAGAGGTGAGAAGACTTGAGAGGAGAGGAGAAAAGAGGAGAAGAGAGGAAAAGAGAGGAGAGGAGAAAAGAGGAGAGGAGAGGAGAGGAGAGGAGAGGAGAGGAGAGGAGAAAAAAGGAGAGGAGAGGGGAGGAGAGCAGAGGAGAGGAGAGGAGAGGAGAGGTGAGAGGAAGATAGGGGAGGAGAGCAGAGGGGAATAAAGGAGAGGGGAAAAGAGTGGAAGAGAGGAGAGTGGAAAGGAGTGGAAGAGAAGAGAGGAGAGTAGAGGAAAGGGGAGAAGGGTGGAAAGGAGAGGCAAGAAAAGGAGAGAAGAGGAGAGTGGAGTGGGAGGAACAGACAGGAGAGGGAAGGAGATGGGAGTCGAAGGGAGGAGAGGGATTAAGAAAGTAGAAGGAGAAGAGGGGAGGGAAGAAGAGGGGAGGGGAGGATATGAGACAGTATATGGAAAAGAGGAGAGAGGAGGGGAAGAGAGGGGAGGAGAGGATTGGACGGAAGTGGGGAGTAGAGGGGGGGAGATGTGAGTTGAGAAGGGAGGAGAGAGGAGGAGAGGAAAGGAGATGAGAGGAGAGGGAAGAGGAGGAGAGGGGAGTAGAAGGGGATGATGTGAATGGAGAAGAGTGGGGAGAGGAGGAGAGGGGAGGAGAAGGAAGGAGATGGGAGGAGAAGGGGCAGATGTGAGTGGAGAAGAGAGGAGCAGAGGAGAGAGTAGGAAAGGACAGGGTAGGAGAGGGAAGGAGAGAAAAAGTGGGAGGAGAAGAGGGAGAGGAGGGAAACACAAGAACCCCAAAACAACAGAAAGAGATCTTGGTGTCAGGTCCAGTAGGTATGCCCTCATCCATAGTCTATCCCCCCCAGACATACACCAGATCCTCTTACCAGGTTCTGATACATTTAACATTTCCTTACAACTAAAGTCTTCCAGACAGGGCTAAGTTTTATGCTGTGCAAGATCTGTCAACTGGTATATCCAACAACACCCAATACATGATTTGGAACAAGATACTTCTCAGAATCCCCTCTTCTATAGCCACTGACACAGTAGACTCATGGGTGGTGATAGGTAATGTGAGGTTTTTCCTACCAAAATCTAAAGCACACATCAACATAATACATGTACCACAGACACACTTGCACACACACAAACACGCACAGATAGGCACTTGCATGCATGCACACACATACATGAATGAAAACACCAGTCTTTATCAGATTCTTCATCTTATACCCTCACAGAGACATCTTGCATACAATTCATAAATAGCTTAGTATGTTCTCTCTCTCTCTCTCTCTCTCTCTCTCTCTCTCTCTCTCTCTCTCTCTCATACACACAATACACACACATACACACACATAAACACAGACGCATGCATGCATGCATGCAATAGACATACATGAATACATCAGTTCGTATCAAGCACTTCATATTATCCCCTCACAGAGAAATCTTACATACACAGAAATCTTACATACAATGGTAAGTGGCTATTCCTTCTAAGTATTTTCTGCCCCACACTGAAATAAACTATGACTGAATATCAGTTCCTAATAAGAATGCTTATAAATACAACCAAACTGACGGTATAAAGCGGTGAGAATAAACTAAACACAGGGCTACTGTCAGGACCTCTCTTTTTCTCTTTGCCATACATCCAAAGCCCCACATGTAGGAACTCAATCCCCCCCCCCAGACACAACACACACACAGAGAAACACACACAGACATACACTTCCACATATCCAGAGATCTCATTACCGCCTCCTGTGAGGTACCACTTATCATAAGCACAAATCACACACATAATCTGGAGTCAAGACCAGCTAGGTTTCCCCTGCCTGCCTTACATAGAAATGTCTTACACACTTCAGTTCTCTGATCCTGTTAGGTACCCTGTTCCTATAGTGAAAGTTCAGCATATACATACAAGTCTCCAGATGTGGTCCTAGGACATAACCCTTCCCTACAAGCAAAGTCACACAGGATCATAACTAGGAGTTTCATCCTGCTGTCTATCCCCATGTTCATACAAGGCACATGTCAGGTTCTACTATCTATCATCTTACAGGTAAATCCCCACCTACACACACACAGCTGCATAGCAGGTCCTACATGGTTCGCCCTCCCCTACAGCCAGGTGACAGGTGCATCACTTTGCCTATAAATAGAGCTTATCATATGGAGATATGTTCAGGTCTAGCTAGTGTCAGGTTAGCTGCAGTACAATCCACATACATGAGCGCGCACACACACATATACACACATACACATAAACACACAGAACATGCATATATGACAAGGTCTCAGATTCTGCAAGATAGTCCTCCCATTCAGCAACACCTAAATATACATGCATGTGAACACAGGCACTCATACACACATACAGACACAAGCACATATACAAGCAAACAGATGGATATGTGTCAGGGTATAATATGTCCTCCCACATATCCAAAGCCCTACAAATACATACATAGTTTGGTTTCCGCTCCTACTTAATATCCTCAACAATATAGCAAAATCTCACTTACACATATACATCAAATTATCCAGCCACCCTAGGTAACTTTTCCTCTGTCTCTTCCTCCATGTTTTATACTCGCATTTGAAGAATGGAAGCTAAGGACATTATATGTAAAGAACTTTCAGCATTTGTCTTTCTGGATGTGGACTCACCCACACAATATAATCTATTTCTAATCCATGCATTTTCCTAGGAAGATGGCTCACTAACAAAAACGTCAATATGCTGAGCATCTGAAAGTAGGCTTGCGACTCTGCAGTTGGTGACCAGTCACAGGATTCATTTTCTTGTTGAATCATGTGTGAAACCCCAACCCACTTCACCCCATATAATGGGTCTGAAGTTATAGGTCTACTGAGCAAGACAGTAGCCAGATTTTGTTTTCTGCCTCAGCTCCTCCTTGAATTCCTGCCCAAACTTCCCTAAGTGACAGACGTTGATCAGAGCATGTAAGCCAAATAAACTCTTTCTTCCCCACATTGTTTTTGTCATGATGTCTATCAGCAATAGAAAACATAGTAGGTCAGTACCCAAGAGCATCCTCAATCTTAGGATCTTATTGCTGCCACCTCCTGAGTGCTGGGATTAAGGTAAGTACCACAGCACTAACTAGACGAATAGAACTTCAAAGATGAAGAGATAGATGTCATGGAGAAAGTAAATCATTCTCTAGACAAACAGAATTTAAGGAACAGTGTATTATTAAGGAAACTGATCAGAGAAAATATCTTCAAAGGGATGGATGTGAGAGGTTTTGGAGAATGAAGGTTTGAAAACAAGAAATACTGCCCTTATTGAACACAGACCCACAGTAGAAACTTGACTTGATTTTTCATATATCAAGAAGTGAAGTTTTCTCTTGGCCAACAAGGCTAATCCCTACTGAGAGAAAGACAACCATTCTTCTCCAGCAACCAGCTCCCAGATAAGTCATTCAGTCCAGTGCTCCATGCTAGACACATGGGACAAAGCTAAATGGACTTAGTAGTTTAGAAATTTATATATTTCTATGTGTGCACAAAACCATACATATATATGCATGGAGCTCATGTAAGAATTCATATTTTGGGTAGGGATACATGGGATAAGCTGAGGCACAATGGGGAAAGGAAGTGGCAGAGGAGATTTAGATGAAGTCTCTACGTGTGTCCATCTCAAAAATCCATGAAGACTAACAGGTCTTAAAAGAATCTTAAAAGAAATTTGAGGAATCTTCTCCAAGTGATTGACAATGTTTCTCGATTTTGAGAAATTGCACAATTGGTATAAATTTTGAAACTTGCTACAACTGAGATAAAGAGATTTTTGGATTAAAATGACCCATCACGAAAGCAGTACAAGAAATGACGCTTCTGCCCCACATATACATCCACTTCATAGTTACCACTCTCTTTTAGTCTTTGTAGTTAGTCTTTCTTAGAATGTCATATGTTTTAGAATCTTAATAGGTACTTTTTTTTCACCTAATGATATAATTTAAACCTTTATGTCTCGAAAACATAGTCTTCTCTTTGGGGGCCTTTAAGTGAGTGCTGTAATTCATGTCTCTATAAAACATATCAAATTGTTAGGTAGCAAGAAAGTGAGAAGGGAATTTAAGACTGTGTAGGCTAGCCATAAATGCTCTGAGTTATCTGCATCTTCTCTTGGGATGCTTTTTAAAGCTCCATTTGTAGTGACATTTCAATTATATTTTAATAAATAAAGGTTGCCTGAAGGTCTGAGAGTAAAACAGCCTTATAGACCAGGTTATGGTAACACACATTTAATTCCAATAGCCACAGAAATTACTAGTTGCCATAGAAATCAGGTGGTGCATGCCTTTGATCCCAGCCCTAGAGAGGAATATAAAACAAGGGATGACAACTCTCAGAGACAGTCTTATTTTGAGATTCCGGGAGGCAGGATTGCCATTTCAGACTGAGGTGAAAGTAAGAGCCAGAGGCTGGTTGTATTACTTTTCAAATCTTCAGGTTGAACCCCAAGTTCTGACTCTGAGTTTTTATTAATCATGTTTCACCCATTAGCATAGATTTTACCAAGTTATTCTTTTAGAAGTCCTCAATTCTCATTTTCAATTATTCCTACAAGGTTTCGATGTATCTTCAGCATAAACGTTTAATAAAGAAAAAAACATAATTAGTTTTTATAATCTCTATTCAGATCCTTGGCCTAAATAATCAAGTCTTCTGTTGAGATAACGTCAGGTACAATCAAGATAACAAAGGAAATATTGTGTACATCTTGCTGAAAATGTTCATGCAAATTGCAGTTATAAGGTTCATTGATTTCTCTGTGTCTATATCATCCATCTATCATCTATTATACATATATTGTCTATTATCTACCATCTATCTATCCCTCATATTTATATGTGTATATCTACTTAGCTGTATAGAAGCTACAGTAGCCATGGGTAGAGAAAATTTTTAAAATAGATAGATACTTGTGTAAATGTCGAGAATCTGAACATTTGTACTTGGATATCAATAAAATTTTGTGATAAATTGACAAGGTTTGCTTCTTTTTAGCAAAATATCAATGTGTCCACTATTATGACAATTCATCATAATGAATTGTCAAACCATCTGGTAAAGAATATAGTTCAGTCATAAGGAAGAGAACGCATAAATTTTAATCATATATCATTTTAATTCAATAATACAAACTCTGATTTGTCTATGACTTTTAAAGACATTTTCAAGCAAGCTCCCAAGTGGTTTTAAAATGAAGTAACAGGCCATCAAAAAGGAGTCAAAACTACATAAGCTTTCATTACACAAAAATTTCTCAAACCTAATTTTAGTAGCTCATGTCTTTCAGTTAAAAAAAATACTTAGATCTAATCTACATGGGAAGTAGAAAAAGAGAAGATCTCTTGAGTAAATTGGGAACATGGGGACCTTCGTGGTGGAGTGAAGAGGAAGGGAGAAGCAGGGAGGGGGGCAGAGAAAAATTTAGAGCTCAATAAAAATCAGTAATTAAATTAATACTCAAAAAATAAACATTCCAAACTTCTGCTTTAAAGAAACAATATGTATATATATATATATATATGTATATAGTTGAGTATGTATTTATATATGTATGAGTGTATGTGTGTTCATATAGGAGCAAATATAGAGGAAAGTTATAAATATCTCAGAAAGTCTCGTTAGAACAAGAGGACAGATAATCACTAAAATTCTCTGGTAAGACTTTCTCTTCTGTCATTATTCTAAAGAAATCAATACCATGTTGATCCTACCCATCCACGAGCATGGGAAATCCTTCAATTTTCTGGTATCCTCTTCAATTTCTTTCTTCAAAGACTTAAAGTTTTTGACAAATAGATCTTTCACTTCCTTGGTTAGAGGTACCTCAAAATACTTTATGGTATTTGTGTCTATTGTGAAAGGTGATTTCCCTCTCTGCTTCTTTATTCTTTGTGTATAGGAGGGCTACTGATTTTTTGGAGTTGATCTTGTATCCTGCCACATTACTAAAGGTGTTTATCAGCTGTAGGACTTCTTTGGTAGAGTTTTTGGGGTCGCTTATATATACTATCATAACATCTGCAAATAATGAAAGTTTGACTTCTTCCTTTCCAATTTGAATCCCCTTGATCTCCTTATGCTATCTTATTGCAATTGCTAGAATGTCAAGCACTATATTGAAGAGGTATGGAGAGAGTGGACAGCCTTGTCTTGTTCCTGATTTTAGTGGAAGGGTTTTAATTTTCTCTCCATTTAATTTGATGTTAGCTGTCAGCTGTTGTATATTGCTTTTATTATATTTAGGTATGAACCTTGTATCCCTAATCTCTCCAAGATCTTTATCATAAAAGGGTGTTGAATTTTGTCAAATGCTTTTTCATCATCTAATGAATTTTTTTCCTTCAATATTTTTATATCATTGATTACATCGATAGATTTTCATATGTTGAACCAGCTCTGCATCTATGGGATAAAGCCTAATTGATCATAATGAATAATTTTTTGATGTGTTCTTGAATTCAGTTTGCCAGTATTTCACTGAGAAATTTTGCGTCGATGTTCATGAGTGAGACTGGCCTGTAATTCTTTTTCTTGGTTGAGTCTTTGTGTGGTTTCGGTATCAGGGTAACTGTAACTTCATAAAAGGAGTTTGGCAATGATCCTTCTGTTTCATTTTGTGAAACACTTTAAGGAGTATAAATATTGGCTCTTCTTGGAAGTTCTGGTAGAATTCTGCATTGAAACCATCTGGACCTGGGCTTTTTTGGTAGGGAGGTTTTTGATGTCAGCTTCTAATTCTTCTTGACTTACATGTCTATTTAAATTGTTGACCTGGTCTTGATTTAATTTTGGTATATGGTACTTATCTAAAAAAAATGTCCATTTCTCTCACATTTTCCAATTTTGTGGCATACAGGCTTTTGTAGTAAGATCTAATGATTCTCTAAATTTCCTCTGAGTCTGTGGTTTTGTCCCCCTTGTCATTTCTGATCTTGTTAATTTGTGTGTTTTTTCTCTGCCATTTGATTAGTTAGGATAGGGGTGTGTCAATCTTTCTGATTTTCTCCAAAGAAACAACTTTTTGTTTCATTGATTCTAGTGGGAGACCTACAATAAAGGACAAGCCAAGTCCCCCACATGTGGCCAGGAAGAGATGTTTAGTACAGCGTGGACTATCTGAATGGAGGGAAAAATGACAGAACTGAACAGGTCTCTGGTTCTTTAGCCACTTCATATGCTAATTCTCTCTCCCAGCACTTTTCATATACATGCTGTCTATTAAGAGAAGTTGCTGTTTACTTTTTAATTTTTGAATATTATTTCTGAATATATTTGAAGATTCCTTTTTTTTGAAAGTAATTTTATTAAATTATAAAAGTTTCCATTTCCGCCCCTCTTCCCAACACCCTCCCACTCCCCCCACTCCCTCTCCTCCTCCCTCTTCGTCCCTTAGGGCAGTCAGGGTTTCCTGCCCTGTGGGAAGTTCAAGTAAGTCCCCCCTCCCTCCAGGTCCAGGAAGGTGAGTATCCAAACAGACTGGATCCCCAAAATCCAGTATATGCAGAGGAAACAAGTCCCAGTGTCATAGTCAATGGCTTTTCAGAAAGACTTTGGGCCAGCCACATTCAGAGAATCCGGCCAAATTCCGAGAATCTGGTTAGATCACGTCCTCGTTCAGTCCCAGTCCAACTGGCCTTGGCAAACTCTCATTAGATCCATCCCCTTGTATCAGTGGGTGATAGGATCCCTTGCAGTCCTGATTTCCTTTTTCATGTTCTTCCTCCTTCTGCTCCTCATTTGGACCTTGGGGGGCTCAGTCCGGGGCTCCAATGTAGGTCTCCGTCTGTATCGCCGTCCTTCGCCAGATGAAGGATCTATGGTGATAAGCAAAATATTCATCAGTATGGTTATGGGCCAAGGCCGCTTCAGGCACCCTGTCAGAATAGCTAAAGTCAAAAACACCAACGATAGCCTATGCTGGAGAGGATGTGGGGTGAGGGGAACACTCATCCATTGTTGGTGGGAATGCAAACTTGTGCAGCCACTGTGGAAATCAGTGTGGCGGTTTCTCAGGAAACTGGGAGTCAACCTCCCTCAGGACCCAGCAATTCCACTCTTGGGAATATACCCTAGGGATTCCCTAACATACTACAAAAGCATTTGTTCTACTATGTTCATAGTAGCACTATTTGTAATAGCCAGAACCTGGAAACAGCCTAGGTGCCCCTCAATAGAAGAATGGTTAAAAAAGGTGTGGAACATATACACATTAGAGTTTTACTCAGTGGTAAAAAACAATGACATCTTGAATTTTGCATGCAAATGGATGGAAATAGAAAACGCTTTACTGAGTGAGGTAAGTCAGATTCAAAAAGAGGAGCACTGTATGTATTCACTCATAAGTGGATTCTAACCATAATTAAAGGTCTTTGAGTCTATTATTCGTGATCCTAGAGAAGCTAAATAAGAAGATGAACCTGATGAAGATTATTTTGCTATCCGCCAGGAGGTAGGAAATAGACAAGAGTGCCAGGTAACCTCGGGTGCATGGGGGTGGGTGGGAGGGTTGTTGGAAGGGGAGAGGGTTAGAGAGAGGGGAGTAGGGGAGGAATGGGGAAAGCTCAGTGGCCTGGGATGGGGGGGAGGGAGGATGAATATGGGATCAGGGAAGAATATATTTCAACTAAGGGAGTCATTTTAGGGTTTACAGGAGACTTGATTATAAATGGGATCCCAGGTCCAAGGAGAGATCCCCAGATTGTTCTCTTTCTAAACTTTTATGAGAAAAAGACAAAGAAAAATTTACCTTCGCTGTACCTACTTATAATAATTCTCAGGTTGGTCCACCCACTGAGATAGTGTACCTGTTCTAATGGGAGCTCACCAAATCCAGATGGACCAGGACTGAATGAGCATGCAATCAAACCCAACTCTCTGAATGCGGCTGACAATGGGGACTGACTGAGAAGCCATTGATAAAGGCACTGGGACTTGTTTCTTCTACAAGTACTGGCTTTTTGGGACCTTAGTCTATTTGGATGCAAAGCTTCCTAGGCCTGGAAGTAGGGGGGTGGCCTGGACTTCCTACAGAGCAGGGTACCTTGCCCTCTCTTAAGGAGGGAGGGGGAAGAGAGGAGGGTGAGTTGGGGAGCAGGAGTGGAATGAGAGGAGGGGAGGAAGTGTAAATTTTTGAATGAAAAAAAAAACAAAAAAAAGGAGAGAAAGAAATCCTTCCCCCCCCCCACAAAAAATAATAATACAGTAAAAAAAGTTCTCAGCCTTTAAAGAGGTATCAGTGGAAAATTCTCCCACAGAGATTGTTAAATAACCCCACCCTGTGTCAACATTTTGTAGTTCAGCCAGTGGAAATAATACATAAGCTAGTCCCTGGATCTATTGTTTACCATGACATGGATGGCATCTCACTAGTTTATTTAAATGCAGATATGTTAGAAAGAATGTTCGAAAAAGTAAAGAAAAATTTGCCTTCTTGGGATTACAAATTGTTCCTAAAGCTATACAGAGAGGAGATTCCATTAATTATTTAGGCTATAAAATATGTTTACCAAATATTAGACCCCCCAATGGTGCAAATTAGGTGTGATGGATTACAGATTCTTAATGATTTTCAAAGATTATTAGGGGACATTTCCTATCTACAGTCCACTCTTGGAATAAAATCTGATGACCTAATTAATTCAACAAAACCTTACATGGTGACAAGGACTTAAAGAGTTCCAGGAAATTATCAGATGAATCTGACAGGAAATTAGAATTGGTGGAAGAGAAATTACAGAAGGCATGTGGATCATGTGGATCCAAACCTTAACTGCACTCTGGTCATATTACCCTCCAAACATTTCTCTATAGGAATTTTAATGCAGAGGGAAGATAATATCTTAGAATGAACCATTTTATCACATAAACTGAGTAAAAAACTTTAAAACTTATATGGAAAATCTCTAAGTTTAACCCTAGAAGGAAAACAGAGGCTTCATTAATTAGTAGGAATAGACTCAAAAGAAATTGCAGTGCCATTCACTAAAGATGAAATTGACAAATTATGAGCAGAAAGTGAACCCTGGAAAAGAGTTTTCATTAATTTTGGGTAAAGATTAACAAAAAATATTCCAACAGCAAGAGAATTCAACTTATAAAGAGAACTAGCTGGATCCTCCCTCACATTGTATGGGAAACACCAATATCAGGAGCCCTACATTCTATATTAATCCTAATAAATAAGGAAAGACAGGTTACTACTCAGAAAATTGAAGTAAAGTAGATTTAAGCACTTATAATTCTGTCTAAAAGTCAGAATCATATGCTATTCTCATTGTACTAATAGTTTTTAAGAAATCTCTCAACATTGATACTGATTCACAATATGTAGAGTTGTTTTGCATCTTGATACTACTAAATTTATATCAGATGATACAAAATTGACTTTACAATTTATTCAGTTATAAGAATAATCTGGAATAGGAATCATCTCATATACATAATACACTTCTGATCCCATAAGTGTCTACCAGGTCCTCTAGTACACTGTAATGTAGAAATTGATCAAATTGTAGTTGTAAATGTACTCAGGGCCTCAGAATTTTATGTAAAAAACATCATGTCTATAACAAAGGTTTAAAAAAAGACTTTTCCACATGCAAGCCAAGAAAATTATAAGGAAATGCCCTATTTGATCTTCATATAATCAGATACCACTATCTGTAGGAAGTCACCCAATGGGTCCTCAAAGGAATGAAATCTGACAGATGGATGTGTTCCATTTTGTAGAATTTGAAAAACTAAAATATGTACACCATCCCATTGTTACCTAATCAGGTTTTCAAGGAGTGGTTGCTCTGAGTTCAGAAAAAGCTAATTTGGTAATCACACCATTTGCTAGAAATTATGACTATTATGGGAATACCTGTACAAAAAAGAGAAACAATATTCCAATATATATTTCTTAGAAAACAAAATAGTTTTTTTGCTTATTATATTTTAAAGTGTATTACCAGTAAATCACACAATTCTATAGGCCAGAAGGTTTTAGAATGATACATCGATCTCTACAGGATATGTTAAATAAACAGAAAGGAATGATAAAGACACCCAGAAATTGATTGCATAATGCTTTCTTAACTTTAAATTTTCTAAATGCTAATGACAAAGGAACAACAGCTGTGTATCAACATAGGATAATAGAAAAAACTTTGGAATTAAATCAATCAATATACTTTAAAGACATGTTGACCTCAGAATGGAAACCAAAACATACATTACATTGGAGAAGGACTTTGCTTTTATTTCCGCAGAAAAGAAAATCTATAGATACCATCAAAATTGATAAAGATTAGATTTGAACAAAATACACTCTTTGAATAGAAAAGGCAATATTTAATCAAAGCATATGACTGTTCAATCTAAACTAACTTAAAAACTAAAAGATAATTTTTATTTGATCAGATATGACTTGCCATAAGGGAAACTCCAAAATATTAGGGTTGGGCAATGGTCTTGTTTTTATTTTTTCAAGAGATTAAAGGCATCCAGCTAAGGAATCCATGGACCAATGGATAAATGAGACATCTGAAGAAAAAGTACAAATTATCCAGACAAAACATGTACCCAGAAAAAAAATATATTGGCCTATTGGCATATCAAATTTCCAACAAGATGAAATTTCATAAATCTTCTCAAATGCTTGTTTCTAGTATTTTCTACAGATATATAATACAAATGGTCTTTTTGTGGTCTTAATACAATTAAAAATTATAGCTGGATTGTGAGTTGGAATGTGACTCTATCCTTCTCTAAACTCAAGCATACTTGTCAAAGCAAAACCCAGATCTGTGTTTCATATTAGAAGTTCCACCAAATGAGGTACCAAAACAAAAAAAAAACCAAACAAAATTAAAGAACTATTTTTTGAAAGTAATCTCATAATTCTTTGGTACTATTCTGATTTCATTAAACTTTTCTAGAGACATAAATACTATCTAAAATTTATAAGATTAAAATATATACATTTTAAAGTTTGTAAAATGATATTAATGATCATATAAAGTAATAACTAATTCTAGACAAAGGTCTCTTCTAGCTTCCTGTACATGATTTTGCAGGTTTGAGTCTCTATCAGGTAACTAGGAATTAAGTTTTTCTACTCTGAATGTACATAAAAAATGCTGATCCTTTAACCTCTGAGATCTGCTGCACATGACATTTAAAATGTTTAAGCTTTCTGCAGTGAACTAAGACTATACCTAACAGTGACATTGGAAGTCTCCAAAAGGAGTGTGGTGATTCACAATGATGATACCACCAGGACTACAATAGTCCCACTAACCTGAAAAACACCACCTAAAGATGGACTTTGGATTACAAACTGCTCATGACAATTTTGATGTGGCTATCTAAAATGATCCAACCTTACAGACTACTCTATCCTGAACTTGAAACAAGCCCTGCAGTTTAACCATTATACAGAGACTGGACTGAACAACAAATAATACAATTACCTCTCCCAGGACTTGAGAATTAACTTAAAATTTTCTTTTCAGGATCCCCTAAAGATGCCCTCACCATGAGACAGCTGGAAGTAAGTTTAAAAACATGACATCTACATTCCCAAGAGGTGATGTGGGTGTTTTTTTAGTGTTCAATGGTCCATGAATATTTGTTATTATTTAGTGAGGTTGATTATAAGTTGTCATTGGTAAGGTCAGTAAGTAACTTGAACAAAGGAGAATAGATTTAGAGTGATTGTGTTGAAATAAAAACAGGGATATAGATATAATCGGATATAAGGTTAGATTATTCAATCTATTCTGAAATCAATAAGGGTGGAAATGGAAATAAAATTAAAAGTTAGATTATTTAATATACTTTTAAATATAAAAAGAAACTGCTGGTTTTAAATATTTTATATTGGCTAAGATTTTTTATATTGATACAAAGTTGAGATTATTTTTGTTAGAGCATATTATACATTCATTGCTAAACTTGTTCAAGGTATGGTACATATGCAACTCATTTAACATTGTAATATAAATTTCTAGTCCTTGAAAATTATTATTACTAACTATCTAGGATAATAAGGAAATATGTTAGCAATTAGTTACATATTACAATTGAACTTGCAGTCATATTAGTTATGTTTTCCAGGTCAAACAGGGATATATTTTAGATAGATATGCTGTCTTCAAACACTTCAGAGATCTACAGAATAAATCATTGAAAATGTTTTAATAATATAGGTTTTTTTCTTTATTATGATAATGAAACATGTCTGCTCCTGGAAGCACCAATTTACTTCAGAGAAGATGACGGGCATCATAGAAACTCCATATGAATTTTACTTTCTTAATGACAATGGCCACTGGGTAAGAAAGTGCACTTAATTTAGCTTCTGACATTATGCTCTACAAATTGGACAAGAAGGACACAAAAAGGGGCAGCTAAACTTTGTCAAGACAAGGTAAGAGAGCCCTTCAGAATTTCCTGCCTCAGAGAAAAGTCTGTTAAATATTCTAGGCCTATAGGCAGATGATGGATGCCCCAACATTGCAGAGGAAACTTGGGTGATTGTCCAGGCAACCAGCTGTGCCTGTCATTTCTCACATTTTGGACGTTTCCTGCTTGTACATTCTGCTTACCCAGGCAATATTATTTCCTTCTCAGGTCTCTGATGGAGTTAAGGACTTTATAGTTATAGTTACATATTTATTACAAGATTCAGAAAAGGACTCACTAAAGAAATGCAAAGTGTATAAGGATGAGAGACATAAAAATAGTTTTGACAATGCAAGTTAGAATAGAAAGTGAATTAGTAAAAAATTTGGACTCACCAAGATATGAAAGATATGGAGGATTTTCCCTGAATCTCAGACTAGACATTGTTGATGTTTTTATTCCATTTATATATTGAATATATTTATTGTAAATATTGTATATAGTTTTTCTTGTATTAGTTACAAACTTTTTAATATTTATAGCAATAGGGGAACTGTGGTGATGCATTGTTTGTGTAAATAAAGCTTTCCTGAAGTTCACAGGGTGGGGCTAACCACTAGTTAACCACAAAAGTCTGGAGGTCTGTACAGAGAGACAAGAAGTGATATGGCTGGGTAGAGAGAGTAAGTGATAAAGAGGGAGGAAACAGGAACTCATTCTCTTTTCTGCTGGAAAGTTGAGTAGGTTGTGGTTTTAATTATTTATCTGTCTGATCTCTCAGTATTTTTCCAAATCTGATTTCCTACATATAAGCTATGAGCCATGTCCTACTTGATCTAGACAGCTCACAACAGCTGCCATGCAACACACAGTGTTGTGTTCACAAGACACTGCAGAGCATCTCCCTGTTGCTCCCACATGCAATATACAGAACTGAAATCTGCACAAGGAAACTGATGAACACATGAAATCACTGAGACTGCAGCAATCCACACAAGCATACAAAGGTTCAAGTCAGATGGATGTTTAGTCATTGAAAATGGGAAGTGGACACAGGGTTCCATCCCTAGCCAGGAAATCATCAGCATTTGTTTCCTGATGGCAAAAAAAAAAAGTTTCCTCACTGGGTAACTTAACCAATGCTCTCTGAATTGTTGGCAAACACAAAATCAACGCAATAGAAACATGATAGACTTGTGGACTCATTGTCTTATTGTGAGGACATTTTATAGGCCTTAATTACTTATTTTAATTTTTAATAGAAAGAGTATAACACCAAATGATATGGAAAGATAGGAGAGGGTCTTGGAGGAAATGACTAAGGAGGAAAATGATCAAAATACATTATAGACTAGAATACAATGATGAAATATAAAATAGTAAAAGACTAGCATGAATGTATTTATGCATGGATTCTGCCTGACTTTTAAAAAGAATTATCACTAATATTTGTCCAACTATTCAATAAGGAAGAAGGAAAGAGACACTTTCCAACATGTTCTACATAGCTTACAGGAGCCTACTACAAGACCTGGTCATTTGAGTGATTTGAGCTTTCCTCCCTTTATCTCACACGTTGGAAAAAATACACTGACTTTCATCCACAAGTTTTCCTTGGACTTTTATGAGTGTGTGTTGTGGCATAGAGAGATGAATACACATCTAGGTAAATAAATAAATAGAACAAAATAATGCTAAATATAAAATAAATAGAAATTATAAACCAAAAGTCTATGTACTTAGATATGAAAATCCTTATTAAAAGTACTTGCATTTTCCAGCAAGTTCAACATCACATAATGAAGGCCATGGTCATGCTCAAGCTCAGTTTAATACTGAAAAACATAAGAACCACTTCAATAAAAAATTTGAAAAATAAAACATATGAAGAGGATGCAGTTTAAAATGCACATAGTTGTTCAGGTTCTCTGGGACTATTATTTGTAGACTGGTTTTCTTAGCTTAATGCTTAAAAACCACTTATGAGTGAGTATATGTCATAATTGTCTTTCTGGGTCTGGGTTACCTCACTCAATATGATGTTTTCTAGCATCCATTTCCCTGCAAATTTCAATATGTCATTTTTTTCTCTGCTATTTAGTACTCTATTGTGTAAATGTACCACATTTTCCTCATCCATTCATCAGTGCATAGGCATTTAGGCTGTTTCCAGGTTCTGGCTATGACAAAAATGCTGCTATGAACATAGTTGAGCACATGTCCTCGTGGTACGATTGAACATCCTTTGGGTATATACCCAAAAGTGGTATTTCAGTATTGCAGGGTCTTGAGGAAGGTTGTTTTCTCATTTTCTGAGAAATTGCCATAGTGATATCCAAAGGGGCTGCACCAGCTTGCATCCCCACCAGCAATGCAGAAGTGTTCCCTTTACCCCACAACCTCTCCAGCATAAGTTGTCATCAGTGTTTTTGATCCTGGCCATTCTTACAGGTGTAAGATGGAATCTCAGAGTTGATTTGCTTTGCTTTTCTCTTATGATCTCAGAAAACCTGGACAAGAATGAAGGCCCTAAGAGAGACATATATGGATCCAATCGTCCATGAAAATGTCTGTGTGTGTGTGTGGGGGGGTTTCTGTGTGTGTCTGTGTGTCTGTGGTGCATGCATTGTGTTGATAGTTGCTTTAGCTGTCGAGTATGGAATACCTCACCTTACCTACCACCATCAGTGTGGCTATAGGAATGAGGATTCTGAGCAGTACCTTGTCCCAAATCATACATTGGGTACTTGTGGCCATAACAGTGGGCAGATCTTGCAGAGCATGACACTTAGTCCTGGTAGGATGACTTTGGTTGTAAAAAAATGAAAAATATAGCAGAACCTTTCATCTGGATCTGGCATGTGTCTTGGGGACTTTGACTATGGGTGAGGGCATACCTAGTGGACATGACACCAAGCTCTCTTTCTCTTGCTTTTAGGTAAATTGCTTCTCTCCTCCATCCCCTCAACACTCTTCTCTCTCTGCTCCCCCTCCTCTCTCAGGCATGTGTTTATGTTTGTGATGGGTATTCAGAATTGAAAACATCAGGTCGTAACATCTGTTTGTGTGTGTGTGTTTGTGGATTTGGATGTAGGGAAGGATATAACTAGCTTAATATGATTTGTGTCCATGTATGTATGTGTGAGAATTTTTTTTGTGGAGGTGAAAATGTTAGGAATATAGCATATTGTCTTGTGCATGTTTATCTGTGTTTTGTGTGTACTATGTTCTTTTACCTAACACAGGAAAATCTTAATACATGAAGTTATACGTGTAAGTTCACTGAGGTGGAGAGACATGATGTCAGCTCCTGACATTTTCACCTCCATAGGCAAAGCTTCATGCACATGATTAGATGTAAGATTCAGATAGATATAGCCTACCGTATAGGAAAATTCACACAAACACAAATAGATGTAAGGGCCTGCTGTGTCCACAATCCTGAATATCCAAATTGTACACAGAAACACACACAAGGAGAGAGAGAGAGACAGAGAGCGAAAGACAGAGAAGAGGAGGTAGACACAAAAGAGCCTAAGTACAATAGAGACCGAGCTCCGGCTGATTTCTAGTGATATGTGCAGACTGGTGTCAGGTGTGGGGGATGATCCCCTGGGGCTCACGCTGAGCAGTGCATGCTGGGAAGCATGTTGCAAAGCATGGTGAGGTGCAGGAATTTATAACTTAGTACATGTGGTATTGCAGTTAGCAGATGCATACAGCTGAGACAAGGATGGAATTGTATGTGAGATTTTGCAAGGAAGAATGGAATACACATGAAGTTTTAAGTATCCGGCCCTGTTGGTCTATATATCCTACAAACACTGCTATACATCAAGCCTGTCTACATTTCCTTTCCCTGTATCCTGAGTCCTAGATGTGTCGCTTGATGTCAGTCTCTGAAGAACTCCTAACCATTCACCCCGCGTTCACTGTTGCAAACCAAACTACCCTGTAATCCATAATGCATTGAAGTTATCATGATCTTCATGCTATGTGAAAACTTTTCAGCCCACTCCCTGAGCAATCACTACTAGAACACACACACTGTTGCTTAGAGCATCACCTCCACCACTGCTCCACTTACGTTCTTGATCGGACCCTCCTGAACAACAGCAGGTGTCCTAAATAGATGCTAGAAGTTGGGTCCTACTTGATCTAGACAGCTCAACAGCTGACACGCAACATACACTGTTGTGGTCACAAGACACTGCAGAGTGTCTCCCTGTTGCTCCCACAGAGAACCACCTCAGTAACAGGACTGTCCCACTATAGGCCGTCTAGATGCCATCCCTCACAATCCAGCTGTCAACTGCACCCATTAACCTTTAATTGTCATGCTCTGCTGGACACTCCTTCCCCTGCCACTGTAACCTGAAACACGCTGTTGTCTTCAGACCTTGTAGACACCAGCCCAAGGCCTACATGGACTACTGTGTATCATATCCTCAGAACTCTACAGTCCTAACCCACTCGAAAACAGGCTGTATATAATAAATTTGTCTTCCTACATCAATACTGCTGCCACAAACATTGCTCATCCTCAGCCATGCAAACACCCCTGCCCCTGTCTAGTAGTATATGCTGTCAGCTGAATGGTGGTATTTTGTGTAAGGCTTGGTGCCTATTATTGTCTATACATGCAATATGCATGACTGAAATTGTCACAAAGTGGTAAAATGTGCCTTATACCAAGAAACTTACTGATGTCTGTGACAACAGTATCTAGTAGTCTTAACAAGAGCAGTGCTTGTTTGTACGGTAGTGCATATGGGGGTAAAGTGTGTGCCAAGCTTGGTGTCTTACCTGGCATGTCATGTAGGATGGAGGCTGGTGTTCAAGTGAATCTGATGCACTGTACTGTTTATGTCACTGTGGTTTAGAAAGTAGTTAATGTACAACCTGGCCCAGCTGCAAGTAGTAGATAGTGAGACCCTGAACATGCTGTAGCATAGGAAGGAGTCCAGCAGAACCTGATGCCTAGCAGTGTAGGTGTATCTTCTGCAGAGGAACGGGGTATAGCACTCTTGATTATAGACCCTATGCAAGGTCTAACTGGGAAAGACTTCCCATCATGGACTGGCAGCTGTCAATATGATGTAGGAGTTCAATCAGGACCCGATAACCTAGTAGTGGATGTATGACCACAGGGGTGGTGGTATGTACAAAGTGTTTGATGAACTTCACTGTATGTCAGAGGGAAGAGTGGAAGAGTGGAGAAATAGAGAGGCAGGCCAAACACAATACTCCTAAGTATGTAATTAGTTTATGGGTGACCTGGAATCAATCAAAATGTGATAAGGCATGTTGCAATAGGTTGGCAGTGCGGGTTTGATGTCCAATGTACATCAAAATGAGTGTGTATGTGAGGTATTTGGGGTTTCAATGGAGACTGACACCTAGCAGTCCATGTGGCGTAGATGCAGGGCAATGTCTACATTTCAGAGCCTTCACCGAGCCTAGTAGGAGCTGTCATTGAGTGTTGATATACCCAGCAGTTCTGATATCCAAAAGGTGTGTTTAGGTAGATGTGGTGTGTTATCCAGTGTGCCCTACACTAACATTGTACTCTCTCTCTCTCTCTTTCTCCCTCTCTCTCTCTCTTTCTCTCTCATGTTTTCTATGTTTTATTAGATGATGCAGGGTTGGGAACTCAGCAGACCCTAACATCTACTTCTGTCTCTTTTAGTTGGTGAATTTGTCTGAAGATGAGGCTATAACTAGCTGAATATTCATGTGAGGCTTTGCCTGTGGATGGGAAGAAGTCAGGAAATGATACAGCAAATATTAATGTGTGTGTGTGTGTGTGTGTATGTGTCTGTTTGTTTCATGGATTTTCCTTGACAGCCTATGGACACCCAACATGACCTAACACAATTTTCTGGTGTAAGTGTGGTATTTGTTGGGGCAGTGACTCTACCTAGTAAAATGTAATACCTAGTCGTGCATTTCTATGTGGACCTTGCTTTGTGTACCTAAAAAAACCATTATTTTCCATACTGACTTTCCTCATTCCTTACATTGCTTTTGTGATGGGTCATTTTAATCCAAACATCTTTGTATCTCAGTTGTAGCATGTGCCAAAATGTATTCCATTCATGTATTTCCTTATAATTTGGGAAAACACTATCAATCACTTGGAGAAGAATGCTCAAATTTCTGAATGTAGTTTTCCTTTTTCCCCTTTATTCCTGTCCTACCTGCAACCAATTCTTTGAAGATGTTAGACTTCATGTGTTTTTGAGAAGGACACACATAGAGACAGCATCTAAATCTCTCCTGCCACTTCCTTCCACCCCTAGGCCTCAGTTTACTCCATGTATTCCTGCTCAAAATATGAATTCTTACATGAATTTCATGCAGGAATATGTATGGTTTTGTACACATATATAAATATATTTATTTCTAAGCTACTGAGTCCATTTAGCTATGTTCATTCATCCATGTGTCTAGCAGAGTCCATGTGGCACTGAATGACTTACATGCAAGCTTGTTACAGGAGGAGACTGGTTACACTCTCCCAGTAGAGATTGACACCTATGCTTGTGGCTTAGAGAAACCCTAACTTCTTGAATATGAAAGAGTCAAATTCCTCCCCCAGGCCTGTATTCATCAAGTGCCTTATTCCTGGTTTTCTACACTCCATATCCAAAATCTCTCACATCTGTCTTCTTGAAGATACGTTCTCTGATCAGCTTCCTTAATAATATCCTGATTCTTGAACTTTATTTGTGCAGACAAGGATTTGCTTTCTCCAAGGCATGTATCGCATCTTCAGAGTTCTATTCATCTAGTTAGTGTTATTCCGGCATTCACGAGGTGGAGGCAGCAGTTAGAGCTGAAAATTCAGAACACACTTGGGATACAGACCCAATGTTTTCTATTGCTGATAGACATCATGACAAAACAAAAACAATGTGGGAAAGAAAGAATTTATTTGGCTTACAAGTTCTGATCAAAGACTGTAACTTGGGGAAGTTTGGGCAGAAACTGAGGCAGAAAACCAAAAATCATCTGGCTACTGCTTTCACTTTACCACTTGCTCAGTTTGCTTAAAGAACTTCAGACAAATTTGAATGGATGAAGTCACCCACAGTTGGCTTGGGTTTCACACAGGATTCAACAAAAAAGTGAATCCTGCAACTGGTCACCAACTGCAAAGTTAGCATATTAATCCTCATTGTGAATGAGCCTAGGAAATTGCATGGATTAGAAATAGATTATATTGGGTGAGTGAGTCCACATCCAGAAAGACAAATGTTGAAAGTTTTTTTATTTTCCATTCAAAAATTTACACTTCCTCCCCTCCACCCATTCCCCTCCCACTTTCCACTCACCCTCCACCCTCACCCTCATTCAAAAATTTACACTTCCTCCCCTCCACCCATTCCCCTCCCACTTTCCACTCACCCTCCACCCTCACCCTCATTCAAAAATTTACACTTCCTCCCCTCCACCCATTCCCCTCCCATTTTCCACTCACCCTCCACCCTCCCCCTCCCCCTTCCTCCTTAAGAACTCCAAGGTTCTCCCCCCTATATCCAGGCTTAGGAAGCTTTGCATACAAATAGACTAGGGTCCCAAAAAGTCTGTACATGAAGTAGAAACAAGTCCTAGTGCCTTTATCAATGGCTTCTCAGTCAGCCACATTCAGAGAATCTGCTTTCATCTGAAAGGTCTTTATATAGACTGTTCTTAGCTTCCATTCTTCAGATGTGAGTATAAACATTGAAAGAGAATATAGGGGAGAAACTACCTAGGATGACTGGATAATTTGATCTGTATGTGTAAGTGGGATTTTCTGTAATTTGTGGACATTTAGTAGGAGCTGAAACTTATATGTACTTGTAAGGCTTTGGTGTGGGAGCAAATACATGGTAGATTTTAACACAGCCATGTTGTGTACAAGGCTTTGGCTACAGGAGATGGAAAACAAAGGAGGACCAGAACCTGGATTCCTGTGTGGGATTTTGGTTAGAGTCCAAGATACCTATGGAAATTAACATCTAGCTCACGAGTGAGGCAGGAGTTGTTGGCTAGTACCTAGTAGAACATACAAGTAGCAACATTTTATGCAGTATTCCCTGCAGAAACATGGGCATGAAGATATTTATGATTCTTTGCTTTGTGTGTGTGTGTGTGTGTGTGTGTGTGTGTGTGTGTGTGTGTGTGTGTGTGTGTTAAGCAATATACCTAGGTTTCAGGTACCTAGCTTTATTGATCAAGTACTCATGTTTGTATATTGAGCCCTGGATAATGGAAGGAGGTACCTATGATGACCTTAGACCTAATCCAGTGCGTATGGTTTGGTTAATGGAAGGGATGACAGTAGGACGTAAAACATGGACTTGAGTATGGGACTTCACCTGTAAGGGAGGGGATACCTAATATACCCTGACACATAACGATGAGTGTGGATGTATGTGTGCTGTGTCTGTATATGTGTGTGTCTATACCTGGATACAAGAGAGAGTGTGCCATGTGGGATATTATACCTAACATGTACGTGCAGATGGAGATGTGGCAATAAGACAGGAGATAAGCAGAACCTGACATGTGCCGTGTAGGAATATGGGGTTATGGTTGAAGGGTAGTGTGTACAGAGCAGGATATAACACCTAATTGTGATAATGTGTGATTTTAGTTGTTGGGAAGAGGTATGTCCTAGGACCAGATGAGTAGCCTTGTATGTATCTCTTGGAAATTCACTATAGGAATAGGGAACCTAGCAGTATCAGGGAAATAAGTGTATAAGACATTTCTATATAAGAAGGTTGGGAATACCTAACTGATCTTGATACCATGTTTTGTGTGTTATTTTTGTGTAGGAGAAACATATGCCTAAGAGAAGATTAAACTAAGATCTGGATATATGTATGCATGTATATGTGTGTGTATCATTTTCTGTGTGTAAGTATACATTTGTATTTGTGTGTATGCACATGTATGTGTATGTCAATATCTGTGTGTATGTATGAATGTGTATATGTGTGTAAGTATGTGTATGTGAGAGAGCGAGTGGGAGAGAGAGATGAGCTTATCAATTTATGAAAAATTCATGTGCATATAGAAATTTCTTTGAGAGGAAAACAAGTAGACCCTGATATGTACTGGTGTATTCGTGTATTAGTATGTGCATAATTGCATGCAAGTGTTTTTTATATGCGTGTGTGTGTGTGTTTGTGTGTGTGTGTGTGTGTGTAGTAAGCAACATAACTAGTTTTGGAGTACCTAGATATACTGATCAGTTACCCATGTTTGCATATTGAGCCCTAGATAATGAAAGGAGGTACCTATGATGACCTGAGACCTAATCCAGTGTATGTGGTTTGTATAATGGAATGGATGACAGTTTGACCAGAAACCTGGGCCTGAGTATGGGACTTCACCTGTAGGGGAGAGGATACTTAAAATACCCTGACATATATCCATCAGTGTGGGTGTATGTGTGCTTGTGTCTGATGTATGTGTGAGTGTCTGTTTCTGGATATAAGATAGAGTGTCCCATGTGGGATTTATACCTAACCATTTCTGTGCAGATGGAGATATGGCAGAACCTGACACATGCCTTGTATAAATGTGGGGTTATGGTTGTAGGGAAGTGAGTACAGAGGAGGATATAACACGTAATTGTGATAATGTGTGATTTTGGTTTTAGGTAAGAGTTATGTCATAGGACCAGTTGAGTAGACATGTATGTATCTGTTGGAAATTACTATAGGAATAGGGAACCTAGCAGTATCCGGGAAATATATGTATAAGACACTTCTATGTAAGAGGACTGTGAATACCTAGTGGATCGTGACACTGGGTTATGTGTGATTTTTTTTTGTTTTTTGTTTTTTGTTTTTTTGTTTTTTGGGTTTTTTTTTTTTGGTTTTTTGTTTTTTGGGTTTTTTTTTTTGTTTTTTCGACACAGGGTTTCTCTGTAGCTTTGGAGCCTGTCTTGGAACTAGCTCTTGTAGACCAGGCTGGTCTCGAACTCACAGAGATCCACCTGTCTCTGCCTCCCAAGTGCTGGGATTAAAGGCGTGCACCACCACCGCCCGGCATATATGTGTGATTTTTATGTAGGAGAAACAGCAGGTGCATAAGTGGAGATGAAACTAAGAACTGCATGTGTGTATGCATGTGTATGTGTGAGTATCAGTGCCAAGATCTGTGTGTAACGATATATGTGTATTTGCGTGTATGCACGTGTGTGTCAATATTGGTGTGTATGTGGGTGTGGGTGTGTGTGCGTGCATG